>NW_024044348.1:2365407-2387775 GCF_014851395.1 Micropterus salmoides | reverse complement strand
AACTCTCCTAACAGGATTACTGAGGAAGTGAAGGGCAGAGCGAGACAGAACAGGACGGGACGGGGGCTCAGATTAGACTCCCAAAAGCTGAAACATGAAGGGATCCTGCAGCATAAACTGAACCGCGGTCCATGGTTCATGTTAGATGAGAGAAAGCCAGAAGACTGACCAGAAGGAACGTTTAAGATAAATCCTCTAATTTCCTGTCATATGAGAAGATGAGCATCAGCGAGGAAGGTCTATGTTTAGCCTAGCTTAGCACAAAGCAGTCATGGTTTTTACATGAGACGTAAAAACACATATGAGAAACACAAAAACACACGTTATATATTAATAAAAAATTGTACTGAAAATTTTTTAATTCTACAATTACTTAATTGACCATATTCACAGTCAACGCTAGATTAAAACATGGTCTCTCTGAACATGGACATCCACGTTCCATCCTTGCCTCTTAGGAAATATGCTCTCACCCATTCATAGACTCATTACATAACATACATTTTACATATAGTTTTTTATCCTTACGTGGAGTCTGTGTTGTGATGGGAGCCGGTTGTTTTTTGGTGTTAGCCAACCCGTTCTCATCCCAACTCGCCAAATATGGACGCTTGGTCTAGACCACCTGGGGTTGCTTTTTAATGCCCTTGGTACCCTTTAACGTCACTCTTGTAGTCAAGTTAACAAGAATAAATACGCAACGTCCGGTTAGACTTTCAAAATAAAACTAGTGTGAAGTTTGGTTAGGTTTAGGCTCTGAAACAACTTGGTTAGGTTTAGGAAAAGAATGTGGTTTGCTTAAAATAACTACGTTACTTAAATGACTTAAAATACATAAGTTACGTAATGCTACATATGTAAGTTACCCACGATCACTAAAATTAATCAATGTTGAGTATTTCAGTGTTTCACACAAACACAGGTCTCCGGGGTGAAAGTCTGGGTTTAAAACCATCCTTCCATCCACCCCAAGCACCTCCTTACTCTGACTTTTCTGTTATTTACAGGCCTACCCTTAGTGTTGAACAATGGCGCTAAAGGGCTTCCCAAGTCTGGTATCACGCGAAAGGTTGCCATGTGCGCTAGCTAATTGATGCTCTGGGAATGAGAGCAGCTTCTTTTGTGGACTCCATGTCACGAGCTGCAGGGTTGTCGCTGTGTCTACGGGCTCGGGCATGAACATCACAGCCCACTTAAACCAATGGATTTGGTTTAATTTCATTACATAGGAAGCAGCCAAGAGGCCGGAGGTAACCAAGAAAGCCGGCAAATATTTAAGTTTTGGTGTGCTGTTACAACCCGCTTACAAACAGGCAGTATAAAGGGGATTCATTTCATTAAGAAACTACATATAGCCCCTCTCAGCTGTTCATTCACTCTACTCAGTCAAAAGATTTCCAGTCAGAAGAACTCAAGTTTATACGTTTGTTTATGTAGTGATGTTTTTAAAGGTCGGCTGGACAGTAAAGTTGTATTCTGCTCATTTTTCTAATCTATTTATTTCTGAAATGGTCTGAAGATAAAAGATGTTTTAAGTTGAATTAATTTGAGTTTAAGAAAGCATATAGAGTAAAGATTAGTTCATTATTGTGAATCAATAAACAGTGCTTACTCGTGAGCTTTGTGTTCCTGCAGAGGATCAGCAGTTGTTGTTTGGGTTTGGAGGGATCGGACAGCCCAGTGTTGTTAATGTTGAAATTGGATTGAAGCTTCAGCCTTGATGATGTGACTGATGACTGACTGGGCTCAGCAGCTGGAACACAAGGTACTTTACATAAGACAGAAAGCAGCAGGAACTCTCTCACATTGGGCCCTCCACTGAACGATCTGCAAAGGTCCCCGGTCTGACGTGAACAGGGGTTCATGGTCAGCACCTTCAAAGAGCTGCGGTCCGCCATGGTCCAGGAATAGAAACAGAAGGACTCTGTTCTTCTTGCTTTGTTGACCTACTGCGTAACAAATGGCATTAGATTAGGACGGCGTAGCAGCTCCATGCAGATAAGAGACACTTTTATGGACTGTGAAATGCTCACTGCAGTTCAGTCAGGAGCTGAGATATGCAGGAACATAGGAACCGAGAAGCAGAATCCAAACGGACGGGTCTGTACTATCAATACTGCATCGGTTTGTGCTGCTATGTCGACCGAAATTTCCCCTACGGGGGGTTAATAAAGTTACATCTTATCGAACCGGTTCTTGGAGACTTGGTAACGGTTTCAACTTGGAACCGGTTCTTGATACCAAACCGTACTTCTCACTGCCTCACACTCAAAATAAGAAGAGACTTTGACTTATTTTTAAACTGTCATTGTTGTATTTACATTTTTAATTCTTTAATATATTCCAGCAGAATGCATGTACTAAAGCTTCTCATTTTGATTAAATTGTCCACGCTGACTTTTTCTGTACATTTGCAGTTATCTCATCTCTTGCCCTATATACAGCTTGCTGTGGGCCGTGGACCTGCAGAGTGTCTTGTTTGCCATTTGTGTGCCAGCCTCTCAGCTGGGAGCATATTGCAGCAGCTCCAGGTTAAAGCTGTTAATGTGGCCCTGAGGAGGATTAGCTGCTAACGAGGTTAAGTCCAGCGTCAGCGAAACAGAGGATTGGCGCTCAGGTACTTCAGCTACCTGAGCCAGATCACAGACCTGAGGACACTTCAGACCCAAACCTCTCAAGACCCCTAATATCATCAAGAGTTATCCAGTTTTAAATCTTCTAGTTCTCTGTAGTTTGTTTCCTGTTCAGACACACATGGAGGGAGAAGGATGCATTATGCCTCCTCCTCCTCCTTCCTACATCCTTGTTTCTTTCCTTCCCTACACCTTTTCTTGTAAAGGTTTCTACTTTTCTGCAGATGTAAAATGAGGATCTGGCACCCTAGTATTTTCTTCCCCCCTGCAAAGGTTAATGACCAGATTAAAATTCTGTATTTACTTAATTAAATGTTTTAAAACACTGGGTTTAATTGGACTTGTCGTAATAACTCTCACATCATGAAGACTTCATAGTCAGCGGTGAATATGAGCTCACACCGCCCTCCTGTGGAGAAGCTGTAAAGTACAACAGTGTGTCTGCAGTAGAAGTCATGTGGTCTGAATCAGTCGCGGCTGATTCAGACCTCCATGAGGTTATTTGTTTGTCACAGTTTGTAACTGTATTCTGAGCTGTGGTACAAGAAGTACCCACAGTCTTTAGTGTGAGCAGTTAAACAGCTCAAAACTCCAGAAAACTCTTTTACAGGCAAGACTCCTGCATTAAAAGTGTAAATTAATTTCAACTGTGAGTGAAAAACCCAACAATAAACCTTGAATGAATGAAGGAAGAGAGAGGACGGGGGGAAAGAAGACAGCACCACATGTTGAACACTGTTCTAACCTCACATGAACAACAGAAAATCTGTTTCTGAATAAACTCTTTATGTTGACTGAACTCTGAGCGGTTTAACCTCACTGTGAAGGCAGAAGTTGGGTTTTAACAAACTCATAGATAAGACTCACATATAACCATCCCAACAGTAACTCCATTTACTACAGACCTGAACACGACCTTTGTGACTGAACATGTCGTTGCTCTGTGTGAAACACAGCTACCCAGCAGGCCGAGGTTTGAGTCCCGTGTGAAACCAAGTCAACATTTACTTATTGAACGGTTCAAATTAAATAGCGTTACTTGTGTGGTGTGTCTTCAGGCTTTTCCTAAAACTAACTAAACTACTACTGTTTCACAATGTTAACCACGTGTTTGAATACTTAAAAGCCGTACCAACTTTGCTAACAACAAAACATCAAGGAAATGTGACTTCACAACAGCGATATTACTGACAGCCGACGTCAAGCAGGAGCAACAACAAGCCACAGCGAGCCGCTAATGAGTTATCACTGCCTAGTCCAACAGAAAAAAGCCCAGCTTGGCATCTGTTCTCACGCCTGTGAGTAAGACAGACCCATATTTCTCTTGCTCGTTACTCCCCGTCTTTCTCTTCCTTCCTTCCTTCGACGACGACTTTGGTCTCTTCAGCCATTCGGTCTTCCATAGCTCCATAGAAAGCTTCGACGGCCTGGAGCAGCAACAGTAGTGACGTCACTCACCCTGTTTCAGGTCAGTGTCCCATCAAAGTTGCGCCACATTACAGTAGCTGGTACTTTCATACATGTTTTGGGACAATAGACAATCAATTTGGTCCTTTAGGTTTGAGGACGTGTTGTAATTTACAGAAACTGATCAAAATAATCCCTGACTTGCTGCATTTCTCCATCCACCTGCTGCTGTGAGAACGCAAGCTCATTGGCTGATCGGCGTTTATTCATCCAATCTGTGGTTTAATCCCCAAACTGCTTTTACACCTCACACAACAGGAAACTCTTTTGTTTTACAAATGTGTGTAGCATGGAGCTGATTCTCAAGTGGCCAAACTTGAGAACAGTCTGATCTTACGCTTCTGCTTGCATCTCCCATCCAATCAAATTGCCTCACTGTCTCCTGTCCTGCCTCCACTTTTTTTTAAAATTGTCAGCGCTTAACTTCACATATCTCTGATTATTTACAGCTTTTGATTGTGTTACCACAGCAACACAGGCTGAGATAGAGGTTCCTCCCTGAGAGGGTAGCATGAAGTCCAGTTCACATTCCTTTGGATTACACCACTGCATAAACCCCTTCACCTCTCAGCAGGAACACAGTCTTCATCAGCGAGATCACTGTCTGTGATCCACAACACCTGGTGTGTGTCATCCATCAAACAACGGCAGTTACCTGGAAACGTCATGTAAACTGATTATTAACCAACAAATACAGAAGTGCAGTCTGTGTGTTTGTTTCACACAGTATTGCTGGACAAATACTAAAGGTTATCTTGCTGAAAAAGTTTCTACCTTAATTTAAAGCCAAAATGCTGTCTGAAATCTCATAAATGAGATCCTCTACAGCTGCCTCCTTTCTCCACTAATGCCTGGTGCTCACTAGAGGATTTTCAAACTTTTCAAACCAATTTTAAAAATGTGGGACACCACAGACATAACGGCAGAACTAACCGTTTAACATTTTAATCTTGAGAACGCACACACCAGACGAAGGACCACACACTCTGCGTTTCTACTAAACGGTTTCAGAGTGGCGGTTTCGGGGACTTGTGATATCACAGAATCTCATGTGATCAAATGTGACGGAAACAAACATGGCTGTCGTCAGCTGGTTGACCTTGTGTGCGCTGTGTTTCGTGCAGAAGAACAAAATAGGAGGGAATCAAACTGGATAAACTCGAGGCTGAGAAGAGGGAATCAGCAGCTTTATATGTTTTAGAACAGATACCCAACACACTGGGGACGCTTCCTGCTCAGCTCTGTTGTGGCCCCTGCGATTGTTGGGATGGGCGAACTGGACTCAACAGCGGCCCAGTTATTCTCTATGTAGCCGCCAGCATTAGAGGAAGACCAAAAAAATATACTGCAGCAGAAATATTAAGGAATTATAGGAAAATGAAAAGTTACTGATCTGAACAGGAATCAGTCTGTAATGACAGGGTTTCAAGATATTTTCCTAAAAATAAAGAGAGAGTCCATCATCAGGTCCTTCTGCTGCTGTGAACAATAGAGCTTTCCATTCACCATTAACATCATTTCCGTCCGCAGGAGTTTCCTCTTTAAGTGGAAAAGCTTTGTGGTACATAACAAAGGGAAATAATGCGGAGTCCAGCTGATCAGAGCCAAACAGTCAGAGGTTAATGCTGAACACTGAGCTCTGCAGCCTGTATTCAGCTGTCTGTCACCACATTGACCTCTTGTTCACCTATTTTTATATTTTTCATTCTTTGGTGAAGATGCCTGCTGAAACATGCTGAAACCACCACAACTACGGTGCATGGACGAAAAGCTGCAGCCTTTTAGTTTTGCAAGGATACTGTAGGGGTCAGAGGAGTTTGCCCATCCAGTCTGCATGTGCTTCTGTGGAAACAGCGTAGAGTGTGTCCCCTTTGGCGTTACTACGAACCACCGGGACGTTAGCAGAATAAGATCTTTGTTTGTATTCTCTGAAGGAGCGTGGAAGCGGTTGAATGTCCAGATTTGTAACATCAGTATTACACATCTGCTTTTTTTGCAGATTGTGTGGTTCTGGCTGGAGGGTGGTGGAACAGTGGAACAGTGGATAAGACACTTACCGTTGATGTGGGAGATCTGCGTTCAATTTCCACTGCGACAGATCCACCATTGTGGCGTGCAACCTCTGACATATATAGCAAGTGTAATTCGCTTTGGATAAAAGCGTCAGCGAAATGACTATGTGTTAATGTAATGGAGTCCATGACCTCCATCCAGCACACTGGGTCAGTTTGCAAACAAATGGGAAGCAGCCAGGAGGAGATTCAGCATCTCTAAGGTCGGAGGCTGTGGTCCTTTGTCCATTGTCAAGACAACATGTTGTATTTTCTGACCTTAACATGAACCGGGAGGTAAACTGGCACATTGGTGCAGCAACCTCGACTTGCAGACTGGAGGAGCCGGGGATCGAACCACCGATCTTACAATTAGTAGGTAACGCAACACATATCAACTGTGTCACGAACCACTATGTTAGATGCCCGATGTCATTTGACGCCTGGAAACGCCCAAACCGTTCGCATCCCAACTGGTCACACATGGACGCTCAGTCAACCCTTGCGGTTGCTCTTTGACGCCTTGGGTTCAGTTTAGCGTCATTTTTATATGTGCAGGGCTTCATGGTCAAGTCTTTCACATGGAAAACGAACACACTGGTCTCCTTGGTAAAAGTCCAGTTTCTGGGCAACAGCCGCCGAAGGACATGACAAAGCATAGGAATTTGACGCCCTGGGAATGAGAATGGGCTTGAACGCCGTCCAAACAGGAAGTAGTCAAAGATACAAAAGCCTTGATGTGGTGAGTAAATGTGATCAAACTTGTGCTTTTCTGGAGAGTTGGGTCTCGTCAACACAGCGAAATGAGGCAGCGGACACGTCGACGCAGGTCAGCCCGTGAAGAGTATGTGCAGGCTAAACAATGGATAGATATGTTTTGGCGTGTTCTGATACTCATGTGTGTTTCTCTTTATTGATCAGATATATATATATATATATATAAAAAATTTAACTGAGGGGACTAATGCCATTTATGAAATTATAATCTCTGATCTGTTACATGCACAAACTCTCTATAAAAGTTGTTGATTCTCCAGTAGTAGCTTTAACACTGAGCAGTCCTCTGTGTGTCAAAGAGCTGAATCTGACTGTCACAGAACTGACTTCCTGTTTTGATCCACATATTTGTACTGAAGTTCATCAGCGGTTTCACTTTTGTTGACTGATTTGGTCCAGCTTCGAGTTCAGGTTAAGTTTTGCTGTCATTATAGAGCACAATGAAATGCAGTTGTAGGCCCCTCCATGCTCAGAGGAAATGTAATGTAATGTAATTACCGTCTCTCCTCCAGATGAGGAGCAACTCAAAACCTACTTTTATGCTTTTGCTTTTAACTGGTAAATAAATGCATAAATAAAAGTGTGTTTAGATTTTATAGCCCGGTCTGCTACATTTTTCTGTTTTAATACCTGTGTTTGTGCATGCTGCTGTATTTTAAGCTTTATTTATTGGTTTAAGTGCTCATGAACATAAAGCACTTTGAGCTTTCAAAGCATTTTATGTATGAAATGTGGTATAAAATAAAGAGATTATTTTATTAGTTTAAGGTTTTAAGAGTTTTAACTCACTTTAACTGACTGGGGCTCAGTGGGAGCAGATGTCGGACTGGAGGATGTAAATGCTCCATATTTGTACAGCTCTATATTGTACATTTCTAGTCTTTTTGAGCACTACATCGCATTCATCATTCACACACTGAGCTCAGTGCTCAGACAGAAACTAACATCATACAGCCACCATACTGAAGCCGCCACTTCAGTATCTTGCCCAAGAACACTTTGACATGCAGCCTGGGATTGAACCGGCAACCTTAAACTTTAATTAACGGGCAACCCGCTCTTGAGCCACAGCCGCCCTAAAGGAGCCGTTTTAATTACTGGTCTGCTAATATTTATCTAGACAGCCAGTGATAAAGGGGGAGTGGTGGGGTGGAGGAGGTAGTAGGGGAGGGGTTTTATGGATCTGAATCAAGGTCATTAAGTTACAGGAATTTTAGCTGAACGAACCCGACCCACTCTTACAACCACCACAGCCTCAGGTGAGTCACTGCAGGAAGTGACATCAGTGAGATATCACTGACATCACTTACCTAGAGAAGTTGTCACTAAATATTTACAGCCACTGCCTCCCAGGTGAAACTGTTAGCTAACTGAACCTACTGACAAAGCTATAATTAGCATGCTAATATCTAAAGAGTAATATGGAGCACGCTCAACATCTTTAACCTGAAACTTGATGTTTAATAATGCTGTTTAAATCACATTTATCTTAAAATAACACAACAGACCTCAAATAATGAAACGTTACATTAATAACATTTGACTAAGTGAGCAAATGAGATATTTCCCTCTCATTATAAACTGTATGAGTACGACTAACTCTGAAATACAGATTTCTCTTCATGTACGCAGACAAAAATAAATAGTAGAAAGATTGAAGAATCTTTTGGGAAGCTATGCTAGCTTGTGATGCTACAGTGACTTCCTGTTTCCATAGGTGATCGCTCCTGATTGGACAGCACAATGGTCTTGGTTAGCAAGGTGCATCTGTAATTCACGTTAACTGGGATATTAGCAGGGATGCTAATTTTGGCTAGCGACAAACAGGCTTAAAACAAAACGTACATACTGAAAAACAAACCGCCGACTCCTGATAAGCTTTTTCAGCGGCGCTGGTTAAATGTTCACAGAGCAGCGGATACGAGTCGCCTCTATCCTGATTGACAGGTTGCCATCAGCTTGTAGCTCCGCCCTAAAGCCTCCCCTGCTTCCTGGTCTACGTTCCTCTAAATGGGACCATAATTTACTAAATGAACATCATGCTGTGTTGAAGAAGACTTGAAACTGGCGACTGAGACCATAAACTCATCAGGAAAGTGTTTACTGAGGGAATAAATCAGCTGACAAGTAGAAACATTTCTTTCTGCAGCCGCTGGAGTCGCCCCCTGCTGGCTGCTGGAGAGAACGCAGCTTTAAGGTGCTTCAGCACTGGCTTCACTTGTAAGAGCCGGAGGTTGCTGCTTGGTTTAAACTTAGTGAAAGGTTTCTTAAGAGGTCCTGCAACACAGTTCAGGTTTAACAGTTTCACCATCACAATAAGTCAGAACTCAAGGTGTATTGAACTGCATGTAACCGTAGCAACAGTACTCATGCTTTAGTTAGCTGACGTGAAAATAACGAACATGGAGAAGGATTTAAGCAGATTTTTGTTCCTTTGGTCAGTGAACAGAATGAACTCCTAGGTGTCCAAATTAATCCGACTGCCAGACAAGAACAATTTTGCTAAGTCCTGCATTGTTGCAGAGTTACGACATTAAAAAATATTTCATTCTGTCCTCTTTGGACCAGACGGAAACATCTCAGCAGCTGTTGGATGGATTGTGATGAAATGTGGTTCAGACTTTCATGTTCCCCTCAGGATGAAGTGTAATAACGTCGCTGATCCTCTGACATTTAAACACACTTTGAAACATGGAGGGTACTTCTACTACAACTAACGACGTTTCCATCAGCCTCATCTGTACTTGCAAATTTTAGCATGTTAGCATGATCTCCGTTGTCCGGGGTGTTAATTGCAGAGTGAATAAAAGATTTTTTATAGATGTTCCTATGGGCCAGTGGGACTTTGAACCAGTTATTTTGCTGGCCTGATTAGTTTTAGTTTTGTTTGTGTTTGATTGTACCCAGATAAAATGTTAAGGGTCAGTATGGATTCAATTAGCATCCTGTAAACAGGGTTAAAATGTCCTTGCTGACATTAAAAGTCCTGAGTTGCCTCAGCAGGTGAAGGCGCTGCTGGGCAGGGAGGTGGGTAGATTTATTTTGTCACAATATAACAGGTTACAGAGGGAAATTGAGTCTGTAACTCCCTTCTGCTACGTAGCAGAGAATATACATTAATACAGAAGCAATTATAAAAATAGTAAACAGAAATAAACTATCATCAATGGAGCAGTGCTGAGGATGAATTAGAGTTTAAGAGTCTGGGGGAAAAAGCTGCTCTGCAGTCTGGAGGTGCGGCAGCAGAAACTTCTATATCTCTTTATATAGACAGATATTTATATGGTTAGATTTTATATTTTCTACTTGCCAACATGTTTTATTATTATTGCTGCTCTCTCTTTAATACTTTGTTTAGCAACGTGAGCAACTGTAACAACAAGTTCCCCTCAGGGATAAAATAATGAATTTCTGATTCTGACTCTTAGTCTGGCGAGATTAACAGCATGGTTCAGGTTAGGTGAAGTCATGAGGTGCAGGATCATATGAAGACACTGACCAGGTGACCTGAGAGACAATCAGCACACTTTGTCATTGATTACCACTTAAATGTTGTGTTAAATATTGGTATAGTTGCTATGGATACCCAGAATTTATTATACCTCGAGCTCTGATTTTCAGATGTCC
This sequence comes from Micropterus salmoides, assembly GCF_014851395.1. NCBI lineage: Eukaryota > Metazoa > Chordata > Actinopteri > Centrarchiformes > Centrarchidae > Micropterus > Micropterus salmoides. The sequence goes on along the minus strand of NW_024044348.1, from coordinate 2,377,220 downwards.
ACGTTTACTACTTTACTGGACACCTGCCAACAGCCAACCAATCAGAAACCACTACTGTCTGCTGACCTTGGAATAAGGCAGGAAACAGGCGAGGCGATCTGAGCCTCGGTGAGGAATTTATGTCCATGTGTTCAGTCTGTAAGTGTAAAAGTCTCGACCACTGAGTCATCCGGGCCGTCTGATTGGGCAGAGAGGAGTGTGTGTGAGTCAGCTGGTGTATAAACACCACACCCTGTCCCAGGCTGGATCATAACGGAGCTGCTGCTGCTCGCTGCCTCACTGCTGCTGCTTCTCTGAAGGTAGGAAAACATGAACAACACAGATTTCAGTCGTACTCTGCTAAAAGATCACAGGAATAAATGACCAGCCTGTCAACTCTGATACAACAGAAAGTATTTTAGTTGTTTTTGGTGCTTTAACTGCAGGAAACATCTGTTAAAACAAGTCATTCACAATCTATTAAAAGCTGAAATCTCACTCAGGAGACTTTAGAAGTGATAACAGCCGGCTGGTTGATGGGTGTGGCTGGGTAAAGTCTTGTCTGCAGACCCTCGCTGCCCTCTGCCTGTAATCAGGGTATCATGTTCAGGGAGGATCACAGAGAGGTGACGGAGCGTCGCACTCGTTATCTGGAAGGAGAAACAAGAAAAGAGTTTAAGAAAGTCCCCAGAGACAACAGCAGCCTGAAGTTTCTTCCTTATTTTCTTTATTTCTTCGTCTGCTGCTGCTAAAGGTCCTTAGAAGAGACGTCAAAAACAACAATCACATGATGAAGTTGACAAATCAAATCCATCCATAAACATGCAGGAATCAGGGGGAAAAAACCGAACACTAACAAAGCAAGCAAACTATAAGGGAAAGCATGCATTGGTGCATTTTTGGCAACAGAAGCAGCTTTTACAACTTCAACCCAAAGCTTAGGGGTTCCCTAAACCTTCAAAATAAGTGCCTGATCGATCTGTTAACCAAAGACGCTGGGATTTTAATTTTAAAATTGGGGGATGGGGAACCAGGGAAAAAAAATATGGAGTGAAACTAAAGTTGAAAAGACGTTTTAACAAACATAATTTGCTTCTTCATTCAATGAGCCTATCAGGTTTTTACAGTGTGTAGTACAATTGTGCTGCAATAATTACGGTTACTTTCATTAATGTTAACTTTTTTTGCAATGGCAAGTCAAAATGTCTAAGAAAAATAATGGGAATCATTTAGGAACAAAACGTCCAGTTCTGCACTCATTTTCAGCGGTAAAGAACAAACAAATTATGCAAGATTTGATATATTTTGCAATTTGGTGCCCTGTTTCAAAGTGCAATTCACTTATACACCACTGTCATCCACGTGCATTTATTATGATCACATTACTTATGAATACAAACTAGTGAGTCGCCAACTTTGCTAACAGCCAAACATCAAGCAGGCGCGACAACACAAGACACAGCGATAGTACTGACTAGGAAGAGTACTAAATAATGTTGCTTTAATGATCACGGTGTCACAAATCACGTTACAGTGTCGCACACGAGTAGAGACGTCCCCTTGGCCTCTGGGAAGTTTTATTTTTAACTATTTTTGATATTGCGTAGACTAAGCGATAAATTGATGAACTGAAAACATCAGCAGCAGATTAACTGACATTAGTTAAGGTCCTTCATACGAGTGTAATGTTCTAGCGTCCACATACCTTTGGCCATGTAGCCTGTGAGGCTCAGCTCAGGGTTAAAATAGGTTCTTCTTTCGGAGAACGGAGTTCAAAAATAATACAGACGTACTCTGTACATTAAGACCCATTTAAACCCAAACATAGAAGAAGTATTCTGCCTGTTTGTATCAGCTGTTGCTAAGTGATGAAACACTGACCCTCGAACACACTTCCTGTTAATGTTTTGTAAGAGGGTGAAAGGTCGAGGCAGCGTTCCTGTTCTTTTTAAATGTATTAACTCCCACTGTTTGGGGTTAGTAACAGTTTGACTTCAGGCTCCACACTTCTTCAGATCTGTTTGCTGTGTGATCCATTTTCCTTATCTGCAGCCCCGGCCTCTCCTGCAGACACGCCCTCTGGCACTTCCCTGTCAATAAATCAAACACACCTATCTGAGCTCCCACTCTGAAGTGTGTACGGCCTGCTGGATTCTGCCGCTCTGAACTTAGGATTTCCACGGGGGGGGCAGTTTTGTTCTGTCAGTGAGATTTGAGCCGACTAATATTTCTCTTCTGGTGGCACAAAAAAACCTGGAGTGGAAAAACAATTCATAAAAAGAAGGAATATCACAAAAAGTGAAAGCTTTCATGCTCGGCTGAAGTGGACAAGTTTGAATATCGAGAGGGAAACAGCCGTTTACTGTAACTAACGTGTGAAATAGCATGACTGTACAGACTGTTCCTGTTGACAGGAGAGCAGCAGCAGCAACTGTATGGTGGGAGTTTAAAGCGTATCACAATAAATTCCTTAAATACTCAACATGTCCTTGATTTTTTAAAATGAAATTAGAGATACAACTATTTTGATAAATTACTTGAGTTATTTTTTAAGCATAAATGACAAATCTGCTGGTTTCAGGTTCTCGAATGTGAGAATTTGCTCATTTTCTTCTGTCTTTAGATTAAACTGAGTTTTGGGCTGTGACAGAAAAAGAAGATGGCTCTAGGAAACTGACAGCATGTGTGTTTTACTGATTAATGGAGAAAATACTTGTCAGGTTAAATGATAAACTCATCAGTTGCAGCCCTAAATGGAATTATAACTATTGATGCCGTTGTGCAATTATGGAAAGCACAGAAGAAGAAGTCCAGAAGTGGAAAAGTTGGCGTATAGAAGAGCAGATGTAATGACTGACGGAGAATCGCTCTGGTCACATCAACTGATGCTGTAACTGTCCGTCTCGACTCTCTGCAGGTTGAGTCAACATGGCGCTGGTGTCCGAGTTTCTGGGTCAGCTGACGCTGTCGTATGGAGGGGTGAGTCACCTGCTGACGTCGCACAGTACTACACAATCAAGAGCCCTCGCTTTCCTTTCCTTATTTTGGAATAAAATACGTCCGGTTGCCAACGGCGACAGATAACTGATATTTTAGATCCCGTTTGAATTGATCCCTGAATTACAAACAAAGTTTTTCATTTCAAAAGATAATTTAAGTCAAGAAAGTCAGTTTGTCTTAAAACAGTAAAGTAAGTTTTAAAGTAAGTTAGTTTTGTGTGAAACCGCTCAGTGAATCTCTCGTATCGCAGAATATACGTCACCAATAGTTTAGCACTGTAATGCTAAGCTAACTGCTTGCTTGCTGCCCAGTGGTCGACCGGAAAGGGGAGGGGCTCAGACTTACTACGACAATATTTTTCAGGAGAACAATGTGATGGTTAAATGTATCCATCTCACCCACATCTGAGGACGCTGCTCTGGCTTTAATCTTTAGATTATATAACCGCAGGTATGCACAAATTCTTGTATTTTTACAGCCCAATTCTGAGAGGGGATCCACAGTTTCAAGGCTCTGCAGTGTTTTACTGCCGTCATAAAGCAGATAAAGGTGTGGTTTGTTCTCCACCCGGAGTTCAGCTGATAAACTGAAGATCAGGTCGTTGTGCAGACACTGATGACTGATCAATGATCCATTCAGAACCACAGGATGGAAATGCAGGAACAGTGGATAAATCTGAGTACAGGCAGACTTTTGTCTCACTGTTATCTTTTATTTGAAGAAAAAAAAAGTCCAGATCTTTTCCAGGAAGGTTTACAGGAGCATTCCATCCTCTTCTAATCAATAAGGCTATAAAGTATATAGCAGGAGAGGACGGTATTAAGGTCCTCCAAACACATTCTTTAATGTTACAGTTCAGCCAATCACAGTCAACAGTAACTGTTGTCACTGACATTTCTTTGTCTCGACATAACGACTATCATAATAAAATTTGACAGATTCTACAGAAGTATAACCATCAAAGTAATTAAAGTACCAGAACGAGTACTGTTACTTTGATACTTACATTTTGTATTGGTACTTTTAAGTATCTGAGTACTTCATCCACGCCCCCCCGAGGACAAAACATGTAGGGCAATCCAACAACACAGCAAATATTAAAACAAAGCAGGAAAACCCACCTTTTGGTTTTCATATTTGCAGGTTTCTTCATCTCAAACTGTAGTTTTTATGCCCCCACAGGGGCCACCATACATGAGAACAGCAGTAGACTGAAAGGTAACGTGTCTTTCTTTGTCCTCTGTAGGAAGCGGAGCCTAAATTCCCCACCGTGGTGCCAGTACGAGACTTCGACCCAGACAAAGATGCTGCCCGGATCGAGACAGCCATCAAAACTAAAGGTGAGCACGTCCAGTTCACCTGCCTCCTGTCTGGATATGGGACTGAGATCTGATGCCATGACTCCAAAGAGTCATTAACATGTCCCTGCTCTCCAGAGGATGAACAATCCCGACAAACATTTCTTTACAGGAACTTTTAGACTCGTGTTTTTATGTGCTGGTGTTGCTTTGGCATCACGCTCTACAGCGTTTCTCTCTGCAGGACAACCAGCTCAGATATCAGGTTACTGGCTGGCTTCTGTCCATGCATGAGCTGTTCAAACTATTACAGCATGTTTTCTGGTCAGATTGGAAACTGACTAAAGTTGAAGGAATTCATCTGCAGATGCCACTAAACCCACTGCAGGGAATTGAACCTGCGAGGCCGATCGTCCAAGTTCTGACTTTTCTGTTTGTGTGGAGAGCTGCAGGATTTCCCAGCTGCTCCGACTCAGCTTCCCGTGAGCGAGTTGCAGTAAAAGCAGGACATCCCTCGGCAGATTTAAGACTTTCCATCGTTTTTCAAAAGCTGAAACAAAGAAACAGACAGGTGCTGATAATAGAGTTAAAGACGCAAAACAGATCAAAAACAGAGTTCAGGTGAAGGCAGAAAATAGTGTTTAACTGGTTCTTTTGTCCACAAAATGTTGAGAGTAGTCATTATGTAAGACATACAAGCTTTGATTTAATTTATTTTCAGGTCAGGATATAAAGTCGGGAGCCAGAAGTAAAGCAACATAGGAAATGAACTGATCCAACAAGTCCTTCATGAAAATATGTTCTTTGCCCTTCAGAGAGACATAAGCAGCCTGTATCAACAGAAAAGCATCGTCCGTCTCTTACACATCCCTGCTGGAAAATAAATCTGTTCATTAAATCCTGCAGGTGTAGACGAACAGACCATCATCGACATCCTGACCAGACGCAGCTACGAGCAGCGAAGAGAGATCGCCTTCGAATATGAACGGCTCGCAAAGAAGGTTCAAAATGTTTCTCCTTTCATTAACATGATGATGTTCAGAGACATTTCACACGTAGGCAGGAATCGGCAGGTGACATAACTACCCAGCTGGTACACTCTGCTTCACTGCAAAAATGTTGTGTTTTTTAAAAGACATTTGTAACTTTTAAAGACATTTCATTAATACTTGTGCTGCTGTACTTTTCAGGATCTGGTCACAGCCCTGAAGGGGGCGCTGTCTGGCTCTCTGGAGGCTCTGATGTTGGGTCTGATGAAGAGCACCGCCCAGTATGACGCCTTCGAGCTCAAAGCCTCCATGAAGGTCAGACTCACCACAGGAATGTAATTAAAGTACATTTACTCAAGTACAGTACCCAAGTAAAATTTTGGGTACTTGTATTTCTTGTCATGTTTCAGATTCCATGAATTGTTCGAGACAATTTGCCTTCTCACATGGTTTCATTTAAATAACTGTTCAAGGAACAAAGCTGTGAAATAATCCAGATTTCACAGATAAGTTTAGGATTAGAGAAACGTCAAACACTGAAAATATATTTCATTAATCATCTCACGACCGCTCAGATTTATCTGGGGACACTGTAGACTGGCACAACCCGTAGGTTGGAAACCACTGGGCTGAATCTGCTCACTGTAGCCAAAAGCAGCCAACGCTAGCCAAGTGCAGCCAATAAGCAGCCAACGCTAGCCAAGTGCAGCCAATAAGCAGCCAACGCTAGCCAAGTGCAGCCAATAAGCAGCCAACGCTAGCCAAGTGCGGACAAAAGCAGCCAACGCTAGCCAAGTGCGGACAAAAGCAGCCAACGCTAGCCAAGTGTAGCCAAAAGCAGCTAACGCTAGCTAAGTGTAGCCAAAAGCAGCTAACGCTAGCTAACTATATACAAAGCAGTTAACACTAGCTATATATTTATAAAGTAGTGAAACTCTATAGTACATCTAGCAAACTGTATATAAAGTAGTAAAACTAGCTCCACCTCAGCTACAACAGTAAAATGCTACCCTAACATTGATGCATCCTTATTTACAATCTAATAATGTCAGATAGAATCAGATATCAGTCACTTTTACTGCAGAACCAGTGGTTTTACTTAAGGTAATTTTGGCTAATAAAACATTTAACTTAAGTGTTAGCAGGACTAGCTGAGCTTCATGGGAGGTGGTGTGTCTACTTTGTGATTGAAAAGTATCAGGCGGCTCCGATATAATCATAATAGTAAATATAAAAAATAGTGTTAAAATTAGGAGTCTTACCTGTTGGTATTTGTGTTTCTAGGGACTGGGAACAGATGAGGAGACCCTCATCGAGATTGTCTGCTCCAGAAACAAGGAAGAACTGGCAGAGATCAAGAAAGTTTACAAAGAAAGTATGTTTGGAAATAACTTTCCAATAATATTCAACAAATCTGAATTTGGTCCATAATAAACAAGGAAAATGTATAATTTTCACTTAAACCTGCTGACAGTAAAATGTGCTATGTGAAGTTTATCTTTGTATCAAAGAATGATTCTAGTATTACAGTTTCAATTAAAAAAATAAAAATCACCTTTCTCATGATGGACAATATTATCTATATAACTTCTCCTGACAAAGTGACTCAGCTATTACATCTAAAGTTAGCGGCCTTTGTGTAAACTGACACTATTTGAGAACTGCTGGGTGTTTATCATGTTAGCTCACTGATATCATGTAGTATTAAGTACAAACGTATAATTAGCTAGTTTATGTGGCTAACATTAGCTTCATTATGGATTTATTTACCTTATAATTGATTTTAGTATTGTTCATGTGTTTTATTTTTCTGTGCAGCGTTTAAGAAGGACTTGGAGAAAGACGTAGCAGGAGACACATCAGGAGACTTCGCCAAACTGCTGCTGGCTCTGGTTCAGGTAGCTTTGATGCTAACTGGTGCTAATTGATGCTAACTGTACAAGAAGTACCCGGTGGTGGAATATAACTAAAAGTACATTTACCTTCAATCAATGAACTCATCTTGACTTTGAAAACCCAGGGGAAACACTAGCAAACAAATCCAAAGTCCAACAAACAAGCAAAGGAACAACAGACAATCCAAAAACAGAAGGACAAACAAACACAATCCAGGAAATACTGGGGAAACAAACACTTGGAAAACTGCTAGAACACAAGTGAAAAGACACTGATGAACTGGCAGAGACCGGGACCACTTAAATACTGTAGTGAGGACACCATAATGAGACACAGGTGAACTTAATTAGGGAGGAGCAAACAATCACACAAGGGGGAAGTGAAGTGAACCGAAATGAGATGAGGAAAATTCCAAAGTAAAACAGGAAGCAAGTAATCAAAAACAGAGGAGGAGGAAACAAAGAGCAGCAGTTAAAGACACCACACATAAGACGAAGGGGAACAAATGAATAACTAACAAGGAAAAACACAGCGCAAGAAGAAAAGTTCACAAAGACACAAGAGGAAAGGTTTAACAAAATAAGACTGTTGCTCCTCTTTAACATAAGCGATAAGTTTTGCATTTTATTGATTTTGCTACTAACGTTCTTGCTTTTTGTGATAGCTATATTTGCAGATACAGTTTGATACCAGAGTGAATATATATATATATATATATATATATATATATATATATATATATATATATATAGATTTTTAGGTTAAAGCCTTTGCCATGAACACATTGCATTTATTTGAGTTTGTCACTGTGCTCTGAGCAGACGTTGCTGCTGTAGAGTTCTACTGTTGCACCTTTTAATTTGAAATGTTTCACACTGACATGAATGTTTTTTGATCTACAGACAAAGAGAGATGAACCCTCTAATGTGGTTGACTATGAGAAGATTGACGACGACGCCAGAGTGAGTAAAATCAGAAGTTTTTTACTTTAAAAAATTCTTCAAAAGATTTGTGATTTCTAAAAAAGCCAAACATTGTGGTGCCGTTCCCCTGGGTGTGAATTTGTTTCACGGAATAACACTCAGCAATAGATAAGTTGTATTAAGTGATTTTAAGCCATCTTCTATTCTCACGTGTGAACCTCTTAGAGTCTGTACGAAGCCGGGGTGAAGAGGAAGGGGACCGACGTGGCGACCTGGATCGCCATCATGTCTCAGAGGAGCGTCCCCCATCTGCAGAAAGGTGAACTACACCTGCAACACACACACACACACACACACGCCAGCTGATGTGACGATTCTGCAAAATCATAGATTTTCAACTGAGTTTTAACATTCACTTTGAACTCTTCCATCCGCTGGCAGTGTTTTTTGGAAATTCAATGGTATGTTGTTTACATTAAATACTCGTATAGCGCCTTCTGGAAGACTCAAAGCACTTTTATGCGCCCACATTCACCCATTCACACACTGATGCCATACACATTCATACACATGCAACAATTAGGGTACAAAGTATCTCGCTCAAGTATACTTCGACATGCAGACTGGGGATCGAGCCACCGACCTTCTGATCAGTGGAAGACCGCTCTTTCCCCTGAGCTATGAGTTTTTTACATTTACTAATGAAAGAAAAAAAATAAGTTGTACACGCTTATGGAGCGCGACAAAGTCCAAAATAATTCCAAACAGTGTGCACAGTCCAACAAAACCAAGAAATCCAAAATGCAACCGGGCAACAAAGGAAAATCCACCAGCAAAAAATGCAACAATAATCCAAACAGACAGGCCGGAGTGAAACACAAACCCATAATGCATCACAATAAATACTGCGGCACACCACCCAGCAGGCAGGGTAATTAACCACAGGTGGGGCACATTAGGAATCAGGGCAGACAGGAAACAGGATGCGAACATAAGACACAGACAACTTCAAAAGAAAACAGGAAAAGGACTGAACTTAGACCAAAACCGTGACAATACCTTTTTAATATCCAATGGCAACGCTTGTTATATTCAGTTTCAACGTTTTTTATGTCCCCAGCCACATGATTTTACATTCAGTGACAGCCTTTTTAAATTCTGTATCTGTGCAGAGCCGCTACAATACTGGTTAAGGTTAGGGAGAGACGGTGGTAATAAAAATGCTTCTCTATAGACAGTGTACCGCGCTTTAAGTTTGACATGTTCTCCCCTTTGATGCGTTTCAGTGTTTGAGAGGTATAAGAGCTACAGTCCGTACGACATGAAGGAGAGCATCAGGAAGGAGGTGAAGGGAGACCTGGAGAAGTCCTTCCTCACTCTGGGTAACAAACAGCACGTCGGTACCATCAGTACCACAGTTCTCATCTCCTGCACGCATGCTGCAGCCGTGCAACAGCAGTGGAACAGCAGAACAGCTGGTGAAGACGTCAGGAGGTTAATTCAACGTCTGTCTGTCTTCTCTTCACAGTGGAGTGCTTTGAAAACCGGCAGCTGTACTTCGCCAACAGACTCAGCGAAGCCATGAAGGTACATTAGCAAAGTTTTGTCCAGTGGTGGAAAGTAACTAAGTACTGTACATAAAGCAGTTTTGAGGTAGAGAGACTAGATATATAATGCCTTTGCTGTCATTGTCACATGTACAACAATATGGATAGCCATCTTTTTTTACGGTGAGGCACTTCCATTTTACTTTATACCTCAACTTCATTTCATTTTACAGGGAACTATTGTACTTTTAACGGCACTAAATTTATTTGATAACTGAAATTACTGTCCAGATTCAGATTAATAATTCAAAATATAATCAACAAATAAATTATTGGGTTTTTTTACATCAATTATGTCAAGACGTGAATGATCACAGGGTAAGATTCACAGGCTAGCCAGCAGTATATAACGTAATATCCTGTGTGTGTGTGTGTATATATATATATGTACAAAGGAGCTCTAACATTACAGTGATGAACACATTATTGCATCAATAATTACTATTTGATCATATAATATATACTATTCTGAAATGTTTACTTTTACTTTTGGTACTTTAAGTATATGTTGATGCTAATACTTACATACACAGTATTTCTACTCTGGTATTTCTGGTATTTTTCCTCAAGTAAAAGACACTTCTTCCACCGCTGGTTTTGTCCCTAATGTCTCTCAGTTATAACAACATGTTAACACCTGAGCGCTGGGAACTCTGGGACGAGCAGACAGCTTCAGGCTCAGCTTTCAGTCAGTCTGCTCTGACGTCAGAATGTCGTCCCCCATCTTATTTATTTTTCCGCCTCTCTGCAGAGTAAAGGCGCGAAGGAGAAGGTGGTGACCAGGATCATGGTTTCCCGCTGCGAGATCGACCTGATGAAGATCAGAACAGAGTTCAAGAAGCAGCACAAAAGATCCCTGTACCAGACCATCGCTGTGAGTACCGGTCACTGTGTGTGTGTAAATTCACTTCGGGTACTTTCACTGAGACTGAAAAACAACAATTACATTTAAAAATAATCATTTTTATGCTGTTTATAATCAGCTATTAGTCAGTCAGCCAAAACAATCAGGAGAATGACATTAACTAAAATTAAAGAAAAGAAATAAGTCGAGTCAACTCGCTTTTATTTATTTTTGCTTTGTTCATAAAGTTTTATTGATGACAATATTATTATGTCTTTGTTATTCAGGAGCACACTAAAGGAGACTACCAGAAGGCTCTGCTCAGTCTGTGCGGAGGAGACGACTGAGGCCTCAACTCTGTCTGGACTCAGTTTCCCAGAAGGCAGTTGGTTTGGAATTGTCAGCTGACTGCAGAGCTTCTTACAGTATTAGAGCTTTTTGTTTTTACCTCCACATTAAACAGATCGTGTGACTTCCATCTCAGCAGCAGCTTCAGTTTTTGAAATAAAACATTTCGCCTGCCAATGTGTTTGTTTCCCGTTTTATTGCAGAGCTGTTCACTTTGTACTGGTTTTGTGCCTTACAAAGGTTTCATCAGGTGATTCTTTACTGCGCTCAGCTTCATTATCAGCAGCACTTTTTCTCTCTTCTCTTTTCCATTTGAAAGGTACAAAACAACAAACAAACAGAGCAGCGTGTTTCTGGTTACACTGGTAAAATGTTGATAATCAAAGTGACGATGCGTTTGAGTCTGAGACACACTGTGAGTGCTGATCTTCAGTCAGCAGTGTTTCTGACCTACAGAGAACACAGAGACACTGAGGAACCAGGTGACCAGAGCCTAAAGCCAGGATAAACAGGTTCAGTGAACGTGGTGTTGAAGGTGTGGAGGTGGGTCAGTCTGTTACAGAAGACTCTGTAGAAGGACAGAGTGCCAGCAGGACAGTCCACATACACTGCTACTCTGTTAGAGGAGGGGGGGGAGGGCGGGGGGAGGAGGAGGACGAGAATGAGGAAGAAGAGGGTGAAACTAACAAGGGAATTAAAGACAACCATGAGGAAGAGGAGGAAGAGGAGGAGGAATGGGAGGTTATCGCGGAGGGAGGAGATGAATATTTCTCTGTTATACTGACAGACAGAGTACGCAGCACCAAAGCAGCTCAGACTCCAGGACTGATCATTGTCTCCAAACAAACAGTCTTTCCTGTTTCCTCTCCTGCTGATTCTCCTGTAAGTCGCAGCTATTCAACTCTTCCTCTGCACTCCACCTCCCAGTA
>NW_024044348.1:2337817-2364907 GCF_014851395.1 Micropterus salmoides | reverse complement strand
TCCCTCTAAGGAAGGTACTCTGTGGGTAATACAGACTCTCTGTGTGTGACTCTCCATTGAGCCTTCTTTCATTTATTCATTCCAGCATCTTTCCAGCCACACTGGCAAACACAGAAGCTAAATCCTTATTGAAACTCTTAAGACATTCATTATTGTCCTTTAATCAAAATAAAACAAAAATCTAGTGTAGCAGCTTTGTTCTCATGAATTCAATTAAAAAACATTATTGTTTATTACACAATGATAAAAACACACTCACACTTCTTAAAGCCTGGTTTCAGTCTCTGCACTCCACCGTGGTCCACCCTGGAGGAAGAAACAAAGTGAGCTTTATCAAAGGTAATAAATCCGTTTTGCTAAAATTAAGGCCCTTAAAAAGTATTTAAAGTTTTAAGGCGATTAAGACTTTTAAATACCTTTTTTCACAAGGTGCTACATTTTGTAGACATTTTGTGGGCCCTTGAGTAGCCCGTTGTACAAAAGCAAGAGAGAGCTGCGTCATCTGCAGCTGAGGCAGTAAGGCAGAAGACAACAGGCAGAAGACAAGCAGCGTTTGGGTTTAACTAGCTGGCTTTTTAGCCTTTTGTTGAAACATGTTCAACTTTTCATAAAGTCGATGTGCTCATCAGCGTCACTTTTTGTGAGCAGATCAATCACAGCCTGGATAGAGCAGCACATTAAAAAAGGTTTGATGTGCTACAACAAAATTTCCAAATGTTGAATTGTTGTTATGCAAATGATAATGACTATTCAACAAGTTAGTACTTTATTTAACAAAAAATTTATTAATTATTCTTGCACAAGGAACTGATTAAAGAAAACAACCCACAAACATGAAACTTCTGTAACTGAATTAATATTATAATAGTGGTAAGTTATAGACTACACTTTTATATAAAATTACTACACTATATGAAATTATTATGATATATCATATCAGAATCAGAAAGAGCTTTATTGCCAAGTAGTTTTTACACATACGAGGAATTTGCTTTGGTGATTATTTATATTATATATATATATATATATATATATATAATATTAATGTTAGAATATCCTCCAGGTTGTGGGTAGAGCTTCCCCAAAGCAACACTTTCCCCTTGTTCTATTTTAAATCTATTTTACTAAAGTTATAGTTGTTGTAGTATTGTTTTCCACTCTCTTCATCTCAGCTCCTCTCTCCCTTGGCTCTGCTCCTTTTCTAGAGGACACCAGCCCATCTCGCCAGCGCATGCTAACTAACTCCTTTTAACTTGGCACCGTTACACAGATCGCATAAATACAAATATACTTTGATTTGGCCTTAAACAACCACACATATGCAGGAAAAAAACCCTGTGGCTGACTTAACCGGTTACAACTCAAAGTGGAGCTGCGGTATTAAAATATATTTAAAAGGTCTGGAAAAAGGTCTTAAAAGGTCCTGAATTTTACTTCAGGATTCCTGTATATACCCTATTGATACACCGTTACTCCTATCCACCAATAATACATGAACCAGAGCTCCTCGTTTAGTCAGAGTAAGAGCTGCTGCTGACTGCCCATTTTTCCATACCTGAGAATGTCCAGTCTCCAGTTTGGATCTTCCAGTCCAGCAGACAGCAGCTTCACTCCTGAGTGTCCAGGATGATTGTAGCTCAGGTCCAATTCTCTCAGATTGGAAGGGTTGGAGCTCAGAGCTGAGGCCAGTGAAGCACAGCCTTCTTCTGTGACCTGACAACCCGACAGACTAAGCACACACACACAAACAGAGAGAGTTGCTGAGAGGAGGGCTCTAACTGTTGTCTGTACTTCTTCAACGAACAGAAGGTCAGAGTATCTGGCCTTCTTGAGGTTACTCGTTCGGGTCCTGGAGAGGACACCACATGGAGATTTCATAATTCAGATATGCAACATACTCGGTGGCGCTCGATGAAATCACAGATAAAACTGACAAGACTATGCTCACAGTTTTCATCAGGGGTATTAATGAGAAGTTCGAAGTGACTGGATTACCATGATGCCGACTGGAAGGCATTACTACTGACGGATCCCCATCTATGTCAGGCAGAAAAAACAGACCGATCGCGCTGGTACAAAGAACTTTAGAAGAGGAAAATGCAGGTGCAGCAGTTGTGTTGCACTGCATTATACACAGTCACTGTGCAGCAAGTCCTTGAAATATGAACATGTCACGTTGTCTGTTGCAAATGGAACGTTTTGACTTGCAGTGTAACAGTGAACTAAAATCCACATTCAGGGAGGCACAGGGAAAAGCAGATCTTATTGGACCATTTCTGAGACTTCACTTATCTCCATCCTTCCTAGAACTGTCCAAAGTGTTCAGTCAGTTAATGTACTTTTTTGGAAGCAAATATCTGTGTGAGATTGTTTTCTCTTCTGCTTTCGTGGAGTACTTTAATGCTATTGTGGCCCTCCTATGAGATGTACCAAAGTGGCCCCTGAATGATTTGAGTTTGAGACCCCTGATTTAAAGGAACTGACGACTGATCTGTTTTTCTATCAGACTTCTGTCTTGGATAATTGCGTAAAGAGAGAAGCAGAATTGTCAACTGATCAACAACTGGTGGTAAGTCCAAGGATAGTGGAGGCTTCTGAAAGTTCAATTAAACCCATTCGGGCAGGCACCTCTGGCTGAGGCAACATGTCATAAATTTTTGACCTCTGAGGGCATAGAGTCCAAGTTGGCCATGTTCAAAGCTGTTACTGTGGTGAAGGCTGTGCAAAGCTGTGGTTTAGTCAGTGGGGGCCACGCTGCCAGGCTCTTGAATGAGACTTGCTTGGTCCAGGAGTCTGCTGAAGCAGCAAACAGCTCCTGGGAGGCCAGAGGGGCTCGCAGCTTTAGTAACCACCAAAACGTGACAACGTGTGTCAACAGTTCTGGGACGCAAGGTGGTAGGACTTTTCATGGAATTTTCATGGCAGTGGGGGAAACTGTGGACCTTCAATGGAGACACTGTGGAAGGAACATTTTTAAGGAAGTCTTAAGCAAGAGAAGGCAGCATTGGAGAGCTCAGTGGAAACCTAACCTATTTATTTGGTGGAGGTCACTGAGCTAGTTAAAAAGCTCCCCATTTGGCAAGGCACTAGGCAGATGAGGTTTACCTTGACATATCCGGGGATCTGGGGACTAGGTGGTTAAATAATGGGTATCACACAGCTTATGCTGGAAAGGAGACTAGAGTCAAATTTCCAAAATTGGATTCAGAAGCAATGTAGATTTGATTCGTGTTGTGGAAAAGTGGAACAGGGGCCAGATGTATGAATAAAATGTCTGCACAAAACATACATACAGCATTTCCCACACAGACTGGTGTTCATAAAATATTTTTTGGGTGAGAATGTGAAATGTGAATATGTTGCACAGATTTTAGACCAGCGTACACAGTTCTAGACAGCTGTACGTGATATGGTGATACACTGCTTGTTAGTTTTTATTTTATTTTACAGTTTCACTGATGTGATGCGTTCTATAAAATCAAAAAAGCACGTTTATAAATTCTTTTATGTGCCATATAAATTAAACCAGTTCCAGAATACAGATATTTAAAACTGAACCATGTATACATGCAAATTTATTAATCTGATAAAAAGAATGCTTATGCATATTTCCCAGTTTTTCCCTGAGTTTTCTTCACCTGGCCCCAGGTCTTTACCTTTGTAAGGGAGTACTGGAGTGGTCATGGGGGTTTCCCTTACCTGCTGTGAGCGACTATATGGGTTCCTTGTAAGACTAGAACAAGACTTTTTTTGTGCTTGAGTTCTTGGCACAAAGTTATGAGTACAATATTGATGTGACATTTAATAAAAAAACAGAAACATGACTAAAAAGCCTCAATGTTTAACTTGCCATATGACTTTTAACAAACAGCTGAATTCTGACCTGAGAGTTTCAAGTGTACAGTGTGGACTTTCCAGTCCGGCAGACAGCAGATTCAGTCCTGCATCCTGCAGGTCGTTGTTACTCAGATCCAGATCTTTCAGACTAGAAGACTGGAGGCTGAGAACTGAGGACAAAGCTTTACAGCTTCTCGCTGATATTTTACAGCCGCTAAACCTAAAAAAGGATTTACAGTTAGTTGATTCGTTGTTCAAACATCTTTATAAAAAACGTTTGCTAAATAAATATTAACAAATCCCAACCTGAGAGATTCCAGTGTTGAGAATGTACTCTCTAGTCCAGCAGACAAAAGCATCACTCCTGAATCTTGCAGATCATTGCTACTCAGGTCCAGCTCTCTCAGACTACAACATTCAGAGGTGAGAGCTGAAGACAGAGCTTCACAGCTTTTCTCTGACAGTTTACAGCCAATCAGCCTGAAAAGGATTTTAGTCAGTACATTCAATAATTCATTTCAGTCATAAGTAAAAGCTCATCATTTTCAAATGAATCACTAACCTGAGATTTGCCAGTCTGCAGTGGAGGCTCTGTAGTCCAGCAGACAGCAGTTTCACTCCGGAATCCTGCAGGTTGCTGTTACTCAGGTCCAGCTCTCTCAGACTGGTGGACTGGGAGCTGAGAACTGAAGACAAAGCTTCACAGCTTTGCTCTGACAGTTTAAAGCCGCGCAACCTAAAAAATATTTTCAGTCAGTCCATTCAATAATTAATAGTCTATATAATGTAAATATCAGCGCAGTACAGAGTGTCATCATTTTCAAATAACTGGACACCAACCTGAGAGTTTCCAGTCTGCAGTGTGGACTCTTCAGTCCAGAAGAAAGTTGCTTCATTCCTAAACTTGGCAGGTTGTTATTACTCAGATCCAGCTCTCTCAGACTGGAGGACTGGGAGCTGAGGACTGAGGACAGAGCTTCACAGCTTCTCCCTGAGAGGTTACAGCCACTTAACCTAAAAAAGATTTTCAGTCAGTCCATTCAATAATTAATAGTCTATATAAAGTAAATATCAGCACAGAGGGTCATCATTTTCAAATAGCTGAAGACCAACCTGAGAACTGACAGTCTGCTGTGTGGACTCTTCAGTCCAGAAGAAAGCAGCTTCACTCCTGAATCCTGTAGGTTGTTTTTACTCAGATCCAGCTCTCTCAGACTAGAGGACTGGGAGCTCAGAACTGAGGACAGAGCTTCACAGCTTCTCACTGAGAGGTTACAGCCACTCAGCCTAAAGATTAATCGGCAATCCATGAGAGAAAATACAAACAATAATTTTCAGTATTTTTTCTATAAAGACAATCACAATTAAACTAAATAGTAGTGTGCACGTACAGAGCTTTGTTGGAGTCTTGGACCACTGGCACCAGCCTCAGAAGAGCCTCCTCTGAAGCAGAATATTTCTTCAGGTCAAACACGTCCAGATGTTTTTCTGATGACAGTAAGATGAAGACCAGAGCTGACAACTGAGCAGGAGAGATTTTAGCTGTGGAGAGACTTCCTGAACTCAATGACTGCTGAATCTCCTCTACTAGAGAACGGTCATTCAGTTCATTCAGACAGTGGAACAGATTGATGCTTCTCTCTACAGTCAAATTCTCATTGATCTTTTTCTTAATGTACTGGACCGTGTTCTGGTTGGTCTTTGAGCTACTTCCTGTGTGTATCAGCAGGCCTCGTAGTAGAGTCTGATTGGTCTCTACTGAAAGACCCAGGAGGAAGCGGAGGAACAAGTCCAGGTGTCCGTTTGGACTCTGTAAGGCCTTGTCCACAGCACTCTCATAGAAATCTGTAGATTTGCTTTCTGACACTTCCTTTGGCAGCAGATTGACACCAGAGTTGATGAAGGTCAGATGGACATGAAGAGCAGCCAGAAACTCCTGAACGCTCAGATGGACGAAGCAGAACACCTTGTCCTGGTACAGCCCTTTTTCCTCTTTAAAGATCTGTGTGAACACTCCTGAGTACACTGAGACTGCTCTGATATCGATGCCACACTCTGTCAGGTCTGATTCATAGAAGATCAGGTTGTCTTTCTGCAGCTGCTCAAAAGCCAGTTTTCCCAGAGACTCAATCATCTTCCTGCTCTCTGGACTCCAGTGCTGATCTGTCTCATCTCCTCCATCATACTTGACTTTCTTCAGTTTGGTCTGAACCACCAGGAAGTGGATGTACATCTCAGTCAGGGTCTTGGGCAGCTCTCCTCCCTCTCTGGTCTCCAACACCTCCTCCAGAACTGTAGCAGTGATCCAGCAGAAGACTGGGATGTGGCACATGATGTGGAGGCTTCGTGATGTCTTGATGTGGGAGATGATTCTGCTGGCCTGCTCCTCATCTCTGAACCTCTTCCTGAAGTACTCTTCCTTCTGTGGGTCAGTGAAACCTCTGACCTCTGTCATCATGTCAACATACTCAGGAGGGATCTGATTGGCTGCTGCAGGCCGTGTGGTTATCCAGAGGCGAGCAGAGGGAAGCAGGTTCCCCCTGATGAGGTTTGTCAGCAGCACATCCACTGAGGTGGACTCTGTAACATCAGTCAGGACCTCATTGTTGTGGAAGTCCAGAGGAAGTCGACACTCATCCAGACCGTCCAAGATGAACACAACCTGGAACTCTTCAAACCTGCAGATTCCTGCTTCTTTGGTTTCAGGAAAGAAGTGATGAACAAGTTCCACCAAGCTGCACTTTTTCTCTTTCAGCACATTCAGCTCTCTGAAAGTGAATGGAAATATGAACTGTATGTCCTGGTTGGCTTTGTCTTCAGCCCAGTCCAGAGTGAACTTCTGTGTTAAGACTGTTTTCCCAATGCCAGCCACTCCCTTTGTCATCACTGTTCGGATTGGTTCTTCTCTTCCAGGTGAGGGTTTAAAGATGTCTTCTTGTCTGATGGTTGTTTCTGGTTTTTCTGGTTTCCTGGATGCTGTTTCAATCTGTCTGACCTCATGTTCATCATTGACCTCTGCAGTCCCTCCCTCTGTGATGTAGAGCTCTGTGTAGATCTGGTTCAGAAAGGTTGGGTTTCCTGCTTTAGCAATCCCCTCAAACACACACTGGAACTTCTTCTTTAGGTTAGACTTGAGTCTACGTGGGTACACTGCAGCAATATTTCCTGAAAAAATGAACAAGATTCAGGATTTAATTAATTCTGTTGAAGTGTAACTGGAGAGACATTAAAACATAACATCACTGATAATTGGGAATTTTATTTATTATGGCTAGTGTACCCCTTTATCCTTCCCTAAACATAAGCTAAAACAATCCGTAGAACACACACACAAATACATGGCAAGGTCCTTAATGCTACTTGCCTACTTCAGGCATGAGTGAAACTGCAAAATCAGAATCAGAAGGAGCTTTAATGCCAAGTAGTGTTTTAGAGATACGAGGAGTTTGCTTTGGTGATAAGGTTCTACACATAGACAAACATCCAGTTGACATAAATAAATGTAGAAATATGGAATATACAATGAGGCGGCAATGTCGCCTCACAGCAAGAAGGTCGTGGGTTCAAACCCCGGTTGCCCCGGCCTTTCTGTGTGGAGTTTGCATGTTCTCCCCGTGTCTGCGTGGGTTCTCTCCGGGTGCTCCGGCTTCCTCCCAACATCCAAAGACATGCAGGCTAGGTTGATTGGTTACCCTAAATTGTCCTTAGGTGTGAGTGTGAGCATGAGTGGTTGTTTGTCTATGTATGACCCTGCGATGGACTGGGGAGTCACACAGGATGATGGGGGAGGGTGGGGCTGCACTCTTTCTAAAATCCACAATCATCTCTACTGTCTTCTGAGCGTTGAGTTCCAGACTGTTCTGGCTGCACCAGGTCACCAGATGGTCAATCTCCCACCTGTAGGCGGACTCATCCCCACCAGAGATGAGCCCAATGAGGGTGGTGTCATCTGCAAACTTCAGGAGCTGAACTGGTGACTGGAGGTTCAGCTGTTGGTGTACAGAGAGAAGAGGAATCAGAGACATGTTTTCCCAGCTTCATATGCTGCTTCCTGTCCGTCAGAAAGTCTGTGATCCACCTGCAGGTGGAGTAAGGCACGTTCAGCTGAGAGAGCTTGTCCTGCAGCAGGGCCGGGATGATGGTGTTGAAAGCAGAGCTGAAATCCACAAACAGGATCCTGGAGTAGATTACTGGGTCCAGGTGCTGGAGGATGTAGTTAAGGGCGATGTTTACTGCATCATCTACAGACCTGCTAGCTCTGTAGGCAAACTGCAGGGGGTCCAGGAGTGGGTATGTGATGGATTTAAGGTGGCACGACACAAGGCGTTCAAAGGACTTCATAACCACAGAGGTCAGGGCCACGGGCCTGTAGTGGTTTAGTCCTGTGGTCCTTGGTTTTTTGGAACAGGGATGAAGGGTGGAAGGGTAGACACAGCCCAGCCTAGCTGCTTTGAGGGGTTTCTTCCTCCTGAATAGCCTGTTGACTTCCTGATAGAGTGGGGAGACTTTGGTTTATATCTGTCTGAACCCCCTCCAGACAGAAGTGGCGTTGTTTGCTGAGAAACCGTTCTTTAGCCTCTCTGTATACAGCTGTTTAGCTTCTCGCACCTCCTTGCTAAACCTCTACTTTAACGCCCTGTACCCGGCTCAGTCCGACTCTTAAATGCCTCATCCTTTTCCAACCTTAGCTGTCTGAGTTTGGCTGTGAAGCGTGAAGCGTGTTGGTATCCAGGTGTTTCTCACAGAAGCTGATGTAGGACGTCACAGCCTCTGTAAGCTCTTCCAGATTGTTAGTAGCAGTCCTGAAAACATCCCAGTCAGTGCAGTCCAAACACGCCTGAAGATCTGAGTAATACCGGCTTGGACGGCTTGGATGTTGAAGAGATCTGCACAATGGCGTTTGTGCGTTTCTATCTCTTGGATATGTCGGGCTGCATGCATAGTGCAACCTAGGATCTGAAAAGTGAAGATCTGGTGACTACTGGGTATAGAGGGGGAACATATACTGGCAGTGCCTTATGTTCCAGTGAGAAGTCAGGGCAGTCCACGTGTTAATGGTCAGGTCAAGCCCCAAAAGGTCCAGCGACCTTGTCAGGGGTGTCCCGCCATTCTGTCACTAGGTGATGTGGTGGTTGGGGCTTTGGCCGGCCTGTGGTGACTGACCTGAGATTGAAGATTATGATGAAGCTGGACCAAGTAGAAAAATCTAGATCGCCAAAGCTGAGTGACAAAGTAGCCTCTGAAAATCTCTAAATACTATCTTTACTAAAACCATAACCGAGACCAATGAGCTGATATATGCCACAGTAACAGTGATCATAGAGATGCTTGGCTATAAGATGAACACCATAAGCCACAAAGAGCATTATCCCCCATGGAGGAGAAGGCTAGAGGCCAAGATCAAGGCAACACAGAGGTAGGTTAGTCAGCTCTCAGTGTTACTGAAACATGCAAGGAAGGAGCTACCTAAGAAATACAACAAGCCGTTTATACCTGACGCACCGGAGACTGCCAAACAAAGACTCACCGCTCTGGCTACCCGCATAAAGAGATTCAAAGGAGAAGCAAAAGCCAGGAGAATAAACCGGATATTCTTCACTGAACCATCCAAAGTGTACTCTCAGTGGCAGGGTAATAACACAAGATCAGATCCACCCGCGGCTGAGACTGAACAGTCCTGGAAGAACATATGGGAGAAGGAGACATGATACAACACAAATGCTCAATGCAGGGCCGGCCCGTGGCATAGGTGACATAGGTGGTCGCCTAGGGCACAAAATGTCTGGGGGCCCCGCAAGATTTTTAACTGCGTGAATCAACTCCGCCCAGCTGATGCAACACTGATAATTTTAATCATGTGCACATCGCACTGAGAGTCCAGACAGTAACGTAACTGGTAGAGTTTTGCAACATAAACGTCTTAAAACTGAAGTGCAGCATTCTGTTTTGGACTGTGAGCTGCACTTTATCGGAGCTGCTGAAGTTAACGTGTGGATTTGTGGTGAGATTTCTGCCTGAACAGTCGTGTTTTCGGTTGGTTTTGGTCTCACATGCAGCATGCGGTCCCAAACTGTGTCGGTCTAATGGTCTAACGTAATGCACAGCAGAGTAGAGGCCAAGTAGAATTAAAAATATTATGAATTCTCATTAAATGATGATGTTAGTCTCGTAATATTGAGATTTATTTCTGGACATGTCACAGAAAACTATGGGAGATTTTCTGAATGTGCATAAAGTTTTGAATATGAGCAGAAAACCTGCTGAAACACAGGAGCTATTAATGTCCAGGAGTTTATAAGTGAATGAAAATTTATTAATTTATCATTGATGTGAAGAGGTCCAATGTAGGAATATTAAAAGAGGTTATTTCCGCAAACGGAGACTCAAAAGAGAAGGGAAGGCTAAGCATGTGTACTGACTCAACAGGGATTTTATTAAATTAGAAAAGTTGAGCTACAGGATAAAACATAATAAGCAATTGCTGCTTAATGCCTGAAAGCCTTACTGCATTATATTCTATTAAATTTTAACATTTTGAATTCTCACCAACTGCCTGGATATTGTGTTCGCTTTATATAGATGGAGAGTACCCATAAACTGGTACAGAAATATTCAGAAGAATGCAAGAAATTAAGTCTTTAATGCTCAAAATTTCCCAGGGGAGACCAGACCCTCTTTATTTGTCCCTTCCACTGTTTAAACTAAACCAATGCTCTTACATTTCAGGAAAATTACCCCATAAATTTCCTAAAAACGCCAAATTTCAAATCTCGCATAGGGCTCCAACACTGTTAGAATTGGTCCTGCCTAAGTGGCTAGTGGATCTAAGAACAGGTCACAGCATTCTCTCCCAGAACAAGATCCAGTAACCATTACAATGGCAGACATCCAAGAAAGAGTGTCAGGTATGAAGAGCTGGACAGCTTCAGGTCCTGACATAATACATACCTACTGGTTGGAGAAACTACCTGCACTCGGTGAACACCTGGTAGCACAAATGAACCAACTGCTGATGGATGAGACACACACAGAATGGTTAACCCAAGGACGGACAGTCCTGATCATGAAGGATCGCCTGAAGGGAATAATCCCATCTAACTACGAGCCAATTACCTGCCTTTGCACAACATGGAAGGTCCTGTCAGGCATCCTAGAGGCTAAGATGAGTAGGCACATGGCTCAAAAATGAATAGAGCCCAGAAGGGAATGAGCAGTAATACCAGGGGAACCAAGCACCAGCTACTGGCCAATAGAGCAGTCAATTGAGACCAACCTGTGCACCACCTGGATTGACTACAAGAAAGCCTACGACTCAATGCCACATACATGGATACTGGAATGCTTGGAAATGTACAAGATCAACAGGACACTAATAGCCTTCATCAAGAACTCATTGGGGCTGTGGAAAACAAGTCTGGAAGCCAACTCAAAGCCAACTGCACAAGTCACAATTAAGTGCGGCATATACCAAGGTGATGCACTATCCCTGCTGCTGCTCTGCATAGGCCTGAACACCCTCACCCAGATCACAAAGAGTGGCTACAGATACCGGTTCCGAAGTGGAACAACCATCAGTCACCTCCTCAACATGGATGACATCAAGCTGTGTGCTAGGAATGAGCGAAACATTGACTCACTGATCCACACAACCAGGATCTACGCTACGACATTGGAATGTCATTCGAACTGTTAGTGTGGTCGGAGAGTATCAAAACAAGGAAAATTCAGAAATGAGGGTGTTGAACTACCAGAAGGCGACATTGCAGATGTTCAGGACAGCTACAAATACCTTGGAGTCCTGCAAGCTAACAGAAACAATGAGGAGACAGCAAGGAAGTCCGCCACAGCCAAATACCTACACAGAGTAAGGCAGGTTTTGCTGGTCAGCTGAATGGGAAGAACAAGATCCAAGCCATAAACACATACGCCAGTCAACAGATACCCTGCTAGTATATAAACTGGCCAAAAGAGGACATAGAGGGCACTGATATCAAGACAAGGAAGCTCCTCACAATGCATGGATTATTTCACCCCAAATCCAGCACCGCACCCTGAGACTGTACACTGAGGGGAGTGAGGGAGGCCGAGTGCTAGTCAGTGTCACACCACTGTCCAGGATGAAACAACAAAGATTACAGGATTACATCAGGAAGATGTCCCCCAAAGATGAAGGGCTAAAAGAATACTTCGGCAGGATGAGGACAAGAAGGAGAAAGAGCCTTCATGGAGGGACAAGCCACTGCACAGCATGTACCACAGACAGATACACTGCAAAAACTAAAATCTTAGTAAGATTAATTATCTTAATTGAAGGCAAAATACACTTGTTTTTTGTCTGACAAGATATTTCTTATCAGGCGGCTTTTATGTTAGAGAATTTCACTTTTTTTTGTCCTTAAGTAGCAAGTAAAATATTCTTGTTCTGTTGGCAGATAATTTGGCTTATTTTAAGTAATATTTCCCTTATTTTAATGCTTTTTCCCCTTGTTTTTGAGAGCTCACTTTTTGCGTGAAGGAGTTTCTGATATCAAGAAATCCTACCAGTGGCTCGAAAAGGCTGGACTAAAGTACTGATCATGGCGGCACAACAAACAGACACTCAGTACAAGATCAATAGAGGATGGGGTCTACCAGACTGTGCAAGGATGCCCCTGAAACAGCACTGCCATAACAGCAGGGTGTAAGATGCAGGCAGCGTACATGGAAAGCCATAACCAGGTAGCAGGCACAGTTTACAGGAAATCTGCCAGGAGTATGGGCTGGAAGTCCCAAGGTAAAAATGGAAGACACCTCCTTAGGTACTTGAGAATGACACTGAAAGGCACTGATTCAACTCTTCTTTATTCTGGAGGACACAGAGAGCTGTGTCTGACAGGGACATAACTCACCTTTTGGATCTTTTGTAGATAACTGGTTTCATTAAAGTCAGTCTCCCATGGATTCACATGTCATTATCTATCTGCAGTTAGACTTTCTTTTTACTGTACTCATCCACATTTATGCTGATGATCAGGGGGTGGACTGGCACAAGAATGCAGACTCAACCCCAGGCCACCTTGTTCACACAAACCACCAAACCGCAAATTTTTGTGGACTAACCTTTTTACTAACCTCACTAGATACAAGCTAGCCATGTTAACTAGCTGAGATAGCTCCCGTTCATTGTAATCATGTGTAACCTTACAACTACCGGCGCAAGATAAACTTTGTAACTGACATTACATTCTATCTAACTTAGTTAATATCTTCCGATAAACCTTAACTAAAGCTCGATACATAAAATACCACTATTGATTAGATTCACAAGAGATCAGCTAACGTGTTAAAATGTAAAAAAATGCTGTTATTTCATCAACTTACCGGCAAGCGTCCTTTGAAAACACTGAAAATGAATGGGGCTCAGTGCTGGAACTATTCAATGTTCGGATGCCCCCTGACATGCGTCACTAGTAGGGGTGAGACAAGACACTTAACCCACAAGATGTGATTCAAGATTAGGTTCACGAGATCGAGGGGGGACAAGATTTTAACACTATTTTTAAGAAATCTTTAAAGCTTAATTATATGAAAATTTTTTACAGCATTCTGATGATATATATATATAGAGATATATATATATATATATATATATATAGAGAGAGAGAGAGAGAGAGAGAGAGAGAGAGAGAGAGAGAGAAACCCAAAATTCAGGTGGCAGATTCAAACTCTATAGCCTAGCTATAACAGAATATGATACGGTGCAGCTCTCAGTCATTCTGTGTTGCTTTCAGATATATTTCTCCTGTAGAACAACTTTTCTCATGTAATATCATCCCAGCTGAGTCATGATCTAGTTTTCCCTCTTTGTTTTTGTTTGGGGAAGTAACTTCTTCAAATGTGATTGCGGCACCTTTTTACCTCAATGAAAAATTATTTTTAGGGCGGAGCTACCTTGTAATTGACAAGTTGTTAGCATGGCGACCTGTCAATCAGGATAGAGGCGACTCTTATCCGCTGCTCTGTATACATTTAACCAGCGCTACTGAAAAAGCTTATTAGCAGTTGGCTGTTCATTTTCTACTACTATTTGTTGCTAGCAAAAATTAGCATCCCGATGAATATCACAATTAACATATATTACAGATGCACCTAGATACCTAAGCTAGCTGGCTCTACCGTCATGGCCAAATATGGTCACGTCCAGTACCTGATTGCAAAAAATTAAGATGGCAACGGCCAAAATGCCAAACTCGTGGCTTTAAAACAGTAGTCCACAAACCAAGGGGTGACGTCACGTTGGCTACCTCCACTCCTTTTATACAGGCTGTGCTCTGGATGTAGCTATCACACACACACAAACTCGGAGTGAAGTCAGAGAGCAGATTAGCGGAGATTACAGAAATTAACGACAACTAAGCGTGTTACTGTAAGTGCAGCAAAACCAGTAGCACTGGTACTAGTAAAAAGCTAATACTTCATCAGTACACCTCTTTAATAAGCATAAACATTAAGCACAGACCTGAACAGCTTTGTTCACGCCCACCAGTGGTGTGGTCCTCAACCATGGTCTTACCCTCTGCATCACACACACTGTGCGTATCACTCTGACAGAACGCTGAGCAAAGAGAAATGGGAGACATCCTGCAGTTAAAAACAGACGAAGGAGCACAGGGAAGACCAAGAGGCTGCCAAGCAAATATCGTCAGTCCACCACAGACGAGGAAACACTTCTGGTGGAGTGCGCCCTGATGCGCCCCTCACACAGCCAATACGACAGACACTGCGCAGACAGGTGGGGACCCAGGGACCAATTATTTTAACAGATGCTGAGAGCGGCACCAAGCCGCCGTCTGCGCAACATGAAATGACAGGGCGCGCACCGGACAGAGAAGGTCAGACAATAGCATCTTCCTCTGTCCCTTGAGGAGGCGTGAGAAACCAGCCAGAGTAATCACCCTCGATCTGAAAGAGCTGGTGATATTCTTGTGCATGAAGGCAGGGTTAGGTAGAATCTCAGAGCTGGCGTCACCCTGGATCCTGAGGCACGATGGGGCCACAGAGAGGACTGCCAGATCGCTGATCCTCTTGGCAGATGTTAGCGCTGTAAGCAAGGTGGTTTTAGCTGGCTGGAAGGGGGCCCTGGTCAGGGCGCCAATTTCAACTGAGGGGTTGTGGGGCACCCTTCAAAAAACACTTCGCCAGTGGGTGAGCGAACATCGTCCTGTTGCTGAAAACTTCGTGGCAGGATGAAATGGCAGCAGTTTAGGTTTTCACCGCGCTGAAAGCCAACCCTCTGTCCATCAGAAGCTGAAGGAACAAAAGCACCGAGGCCAGGGGACAGGCCACAGGGTCCAAACCTTGAGCCACACCAGCGCTGGGATGCATCCCACTTCACGGTACAAAGACCAAGTGGACGCCGCTCTCACTCCCTGGATGGTGCGTACAACATCCTGCTGGAGACCTTGACCTTCCAAGCATTGCCTTTCAGCGGCTAGACCCATAGAGTCTGGCCCGGGAGTGGGTAATTCCTGAACGCCCCGCCTCCCTGGAAGAGAGCGTCCCCACGCCACGGCAAATTTCACGGCCAGCCCAACAGCAGCCGCAGCAGACAGGGAAACCTTGTCGCACCAGTGCGTTCTGGGGTATCCATCCCTGGACAGTGAAGATGCCAACTATCTAGACACCCTGTGTCCTTGTTCTGATTCATTGACTTTATTATTTATAAAGATTGAACATGTAAATTGATAACTGCTAATAAATGTAATTAAACATATGATTAAAGTTTTGTGTTGGAGTTTGTGTTATTCTTAATTTTGACACCAGAATTTTAATGTTTAATGCAAATGTATATCGGTTGCAACTATCAGTCATCGGTCTCCTTGATTAATAATAATCAGAATTGGCCCTGACAAAAATCCTACTGTATATTTTTTTTCCTCCAACAGTTTTACACAGCTCATCAGTGGAAGACAAACAGCCACTGATCTGATGCGTTTGAAATGTAAACCTTTCCCATGTTGCCTCCATTTCCTCTTTCCATCATGTTAAATCTGTTAAAATCTTACTGCTCCAAAGACGGTCAGCCAGCTCCTCCTGCTTCATCCTCCTCAGGAAGTCCAGTGCGATCTTTATAAAGACCTCTCTGCTCCTCTGCTCTTCATCCTCACTGTCCAACACCTCCTTATCCTCACTCAGACTCTCAAAGCATTCTGGGTAATCTGGACTCAGAATCCTCTGGACACTCTTCAGCTCGTTCTTTACAAAAGTGATGATCTTCTCCTCCAGCAGCTGGAACAGAAACATAAACTGAACATTAGATTTAAACTGCTAGAACACAACATGTGATTCATCTGTCAGTCTGCAGAGCAAAATGGAGACTGTTAGGATGTGAATGGTAGTTCAGCATTTCATCTGTGGTTGATAGTTGTAGTAAAATAGTGTGTTTGTAGATGAACACACCATAAATGTGGAGTTCAGGTCTGTTCGCTGCTGCTGGGCAGACTGATCACTGGGAACCTCTGAGCTCTTCTGCTGAAGTCTGTGGGGAAAAAAATAATTTTAAAACATTTTAAGGACTCAATATGACTTACTTCAGGTGGGGTTTGTTTTTTTGTGTTTGCTTGCTCACATTTCAACCTTCCAACCAGAAAACAGCTGTGCAGCCTAAATATATTTAAACTAATCA
This sequence comes from Micropterus salmoides, assembly GCF_014851395.1. NCBI lineage: Eukaryota > Metazoa > Chordata > Actinopteri > Centrarchiformes > Centrarchidae > Micropterus > Micropterus salmoides. The sequence goes on along the minus strand of NW_024044348.1, from coordinate 2,348,406 downwards.
CAATCATCTGAACAGTTTAGATCACTCTAGGTGTCATATGGTTGGAAAGAATAATCTGTGTGCAGATATAAATAAATTCAGGGAACACATTGATAAACTGTGCAGTCAGTTTACCATAACAATTTTAGAAAAATAGGAGCGCTTAGTTTAGATAAAAAATGCTATAGCCCATAGGAAAAAATCATCCCTGTTCATTCATCTGTTTGCTCAGTTTATCAAACCTGAGATCAATAACATCAGTTTTGAACCAGCAGGTGTACACTGTGATGTCACTGCTGAAACGGTCTACTGTTCAGTCCTACAACAGACTATGAAGCTCTGGACCAAGACGGGATTCCTCTTCCCCGGAGAGTAAGATAATGACAGTTCAGTTTTAAATTCTTACCTTCCATCAGCAGATTGTACATCTTTAAAGTCAAGAAGATGACCATTAGACCGGTCACTCTTCAGGGACACACAGCTGGGCGCAGGAGAGTCTGGTTTCTCTTGTTGTATCCTGATACAAAAAAATACAAATGACTACGAATGAAATGTTATTTAAAAGTGAATAAAACAGGTTTGACCAGATTCTCACAAGTTTGAATTCATGAATGTGCAGGATATTATTAATACTAAGTTTTGTCTTAAGTATTGATACTTAGAGCTGCAACGATTTAATTAATTAATTAATTATAATTATCAGATTTTCTGACAAAAGCAACATTTTGTAAGATGTATTTTTTGTGTGATTTGGTGCATCATAAGATGTGTGAGACTGTGTATGTGTGGTGGAAATAAATTTCCTAAAAAGGGAATATAGAAAATCTAATCTAATCTTACCGTTCCAGAGTGTAATTCACTGCTGTCAAAATAATGACAGCTGTACAAGTGCACATAATTACATTATGATCAAAAACTAGCAAGTGGACTATGGAAGATTTTATTGGACTTTAATATTTGTAGTTGCTGTCTCCTACAGATGAGCCTGGGTACTGCAGTGGATATTCTTACTTAACTCATGGGAGGCAATGTTGCTACCGCCACCTGCTGGTGTAGCTAATAAACTGCTCTCACATTTACAGATGTCTGTGGTACAGAGTGGACAAAATTTACAAAAGTTACAAATGTAACGTGATCTGCAAATTATGCAAAAACTGTTTGTTTGTAAAAATAGATCCACAAATGCGTTAATAACACTTTGTATGTGAAATTAAAATATGTGTGTACAGAGTAACTTGTACATATTTTTTTTGTTTTGTGGACATGAATACAAATGTAAAAATTCATGATTTGGGTAGTCAGATATTCGTTTATATATTTTTTTTACAGATACAGTACATATTGGACAAAATTCCACAAATGTGTAAAAAGGAAGTAGATATTGAAATATTTATGCATCATAGTACACATTTGTGGATTGTTTTCTGTGGGTTACAAATGTTAAAGTCCGATAAAATCTTCCATAGTAGACAACTTTGCTAACAACCAAACATCAAACACAACAATATCTGACACAGCTAGCAGCTAATATGTTATTACTGACTAGTCCAACAGAAAGAAGGGCTGCTCTGCGTTTGTCCTGCATCCTTTCAGCTCTGCTAGCTCACGCCAACCAGTAATAGCCAGCCCCCTATTTACTCTTGTCCGGTTCCTTTTTTCTCATCTTTGCTTCCTCCAACGCCTTCTTCGGTCTCTTCCGCCTCTGCCATGATGTCCATACTGAGAATACTGAGCTAGCTCACTCACACTGAACATTATAAATTTGCTAGCTTGCTAAAGAGTTTTGCTGAAGTGTTGAGATGCCGTAAAGCATTACAATGTTCTCGTAACAGAAATCCTGTCCAGGGTTCTTCCATAGAGCCAAAGAAAGCTGGAGCGGCAATGACAGACAACATTCACTCTGTTAGGGTAACTGTATTTTGAAGCAGTTATTTTAAGATAAAAAACTACATAATGTGAATATTTTCTACAGAACAGAACATTACGGACCAAACAACTACTTAACTGATTAATTGTTGAAATAATTGACAGAAATATCAGCAATGAAAAGCGCCTTTTCCAGCTCGCCTCGCCTCAACTCTACTCGCCTTTTTTTGGTTTTCCATTGTAGAAAAGTTGCACCTGTACCTGCTACCAGATACTTTTTTTCATATCACCCCTGTCGAGGTTCCAAGCGAGCTGAGGCGATACTAAAATGTAACGGGAAAACACAGCAGACTGCTGATTGGAGAGAACTGTCATTATTCACTGTGTCATCCTTGTTGGCCAGACAGAGGCCAGCAACAGAAAGTTTTATATTTTACAGTTTTCATACGTTATTTCATCACTAAATCCAATTCTAATAAGTGGGTCTGACGGAGGCTACCCTCACATGGGAAGCGCTCCTCCCATGTGGTTGCACTTCTGAGAGTTAGTTGAAGTGATGAGCTCATGCTAGCGTGCCGTCTTCGATATGATGCCGTCTGTGTGTGTCCACAATATTCAGCGTTTTACAGTTAATCCTATTTTCTTTTGTCATATTCCTCTTCTTGTCATGATCCTGTCTGTGTCTTGTTTGGGAGTCTGAGTTTAGTTGCATGTCCTTAGTTCATGTGTTGGTATTCATTCCTGGTCCTTGTTTGTATTATTGTGATTTGGTCTGCTCTGTATTCTGTGTCTTAGCTCCTCGTTCTGTGTCTCGGTTTATGTCTTAGTGTTTTGGGTTCTGTCCTGTGTCCAGTATCAGTTATATAGTCTGTTGTGTTTTGGGGTTCACTCATGTCCGTCTCTGTCTTGTCTGTCGTCTAGTGTTCGGTAACCCTTGTCATGTCTGTTACCCCAGTGATCCCTCTGCATGTCTGTCTCTGTTTTCCCCTGCTCTCTCTCTCCCTACCTGTGCCTCGTTAGCCTCATGTCTTTCACCTGTGTTGCTCCCGCCCTGCTCGTTAGTCCCTGTCTGTTTATATACCTGGTGTTTCTGTCTTGTCCTGGTTGGATCATTGTATGTTGTCACCCTGAGTTGCAGTGTGTGTTTCTTGTGTCGTCAGCTTCACTCGTCGTGTCTCCGTGTTTCCCTGCTCGTTTTGGTTTTCTGTTGGACAACCTTTGTTTTGGACTTAGTCTTTCAGCCAGTCAGTTTGTAAGTGTGCTCACCTTTTGTTTAATTAAAACCCTCAAACTATACCTGCTCCACTCTGTGTCCTGCGTTTGGGTCCTCCAACCTGCTTAACTCAGCCACCCATCGTAACACTTCTCAGGAGAGTCACATAATAACAGTTCAGTTTTAAAATTCTTACCTTCCATCAGCGGGTTGTCCAACCTTAAATTCATCAAAACGACCCATAGACTGGTCACTCTTCAGGGACACACAGCTGGGTTCAGGAGGGTCTGGTTTCTGTCGTTGCATCCTGATGAACAAACATTTGACTAATGAACGAGTTTAAACTTGAAAAAGATTTATTCTGACCAGTTTTTAGAAGCAGACAGAAAATCAGTAAGAAGACAGAGGATGAGTGAAAAATGAGAGATGCCATCTCATCTTAGTTGATTAGCTGAATATTCAGTCGCCGGAGTGTGTTCATTAGGAGAGATCGTAGTTGATTATTGGAAGCTGTTAATCAATAGCTCAGTGACAGATATAATAATAATCCTTATTTGTAGAGCACTTTTCAAAAACAAGTTACAAAGTGCTTTAACAAGTGTAAAGAATAATACAAAAAAAAGATAAGAGCATGAAAATTTATATAAAATTAGTAAAATACAATAAAATAAAAGGGATAAAATAAAGTGAAATAAGATCGGGAAAGGCTCTCCTATAAAAGTATGTTTTAAGAAGGGACTTAAAAGAGTTCACTGACTCAGCCGACCTGATTTCCTCGGGCAGGCTGTTCCAGAGCCTCGGGGCCCTGACAGCAAACACTCTGTCCCCTTTAGTTTTCAGTCGAGACTCTGGAACAGACAACAGACCTCTGCCCGAGGATCTCAAGGTACGTGCTGGTGCGTATGGGACTAAAAGGTCAGAAATATAACAAGGCGAAAGGCCATGAAGAGCTTTAAAAGTGATCAATAGAATTTTAAAGTCAATTCTAAAACATACTGGGAGCCAGTGTAATGAAGCTAAAATAGGAGTAATGTGGTCATATTTCTTTGTTCTGGTTAAAAGCCTGGCAGCTGAGTTCTGGACAGTCTGGAGTCGATCAATAGATTTTTGGGTTAAACAGGTGAAAAGGCTGTTGCAATAATCCAGGCGTGATGAGATGAAGGCGTGTAAAATGGTCTCGGTGTCCTTAAAAGTTAACATAGATCGAATTTTAGCTATATTTCTAAGTTGATAAAAACATGATTGAACAAGCTTTGTGGTGTGCTGCTCGAAATTTAAATTACTATCAAACCAAACACCAAGGTTCTTTGCCACAGGCTTAATGTGATTTACTAGGGTCCCAGCAGATGGCAAATCAAATACTGCCATCTGCTGGGACCCGATGACCAGGATTTCTGTTTTGTCTGAGTTCAGCTGGAGGAAATTATTTGACATCCATTTTTTAACCTCACAAAGGCAGTTGTTAAGTGAACTCAGCATTCCAGGGTCTGTGGATCTGACGGGCAAGTATATTTGTGTGTCATCAGCATAAATATGAAAAGAAATGCCATGTTTATGGATAATATGTCCAAGGGGAAGCAGATACAAGGAAAACAAAATGGGTCCTAAGACCGACCCCTGAGGCACACCATATTTAACTGGACAGAATGAAGAGACATAGTTGTTTACAGACACGCAAAACTTCCTATTTGACAGGTAGGATGAAAACCATTCTAGGGCAGTACCAGAGATCCCCACCCAGTGCCTCAGTCTGTCTAACATGATGTTGTGATCAATGGTGTCAAAAGCAGCGCTAAGGTCCAGGAGTACAAGGACTGAGCACATGCCTTCATCAGCAGACATTAAAAGGTCATTGGTGACTTTAAGCAGGGCAGTCTCAGTGCTGTGGTTCTTCCTAAAACCAGACTGAAACTTTTCAAATATTTTGTTATTTTCCAGCACAGTGAGCAGCTGTTTGGACACAATTCTTTCTAGAATCTTTGCAATAAAAGGCAGTTTTGAAATTGGTCTAAAATTTTGTGGGAGGGAGGGATCTAAACCAGGTTTCTTTAAAAGTGGGTTCACGCAAGCCGTTTTAAAATAATCAGGGACACAACCAGTAGATAGGGAGCTGTTGAAAACAGAGATCAAATGGGACCCAACAGAATCTATTACTTTTAGTAAATACTTTGTAGGTATTACATCAAGTGGGCCGGAGGACACACTCATTTGTGATATTGTTTTTAAAAGCTCAGACAAGTCGATGGGATAAAACTGGTTAACTGGTTAACTGGCTCTGCTTTCCTGCATTCCCTTTTTAGGCTGCGAATGCTGTCATTTATCCAGGGTTGCTTACTAGCTTTAGACGTAGGCCTAACCTTTAGAGGAGCAGTAATATTTAGTGACGACAAGCAGATATGATTGAAGTGATCAACCAGATTGTTGGTGTTGGAATCAGACAGGTGTTGGCTTTGGCTCTGAAAGACTGCGCAAAACTTTGAAACACTTTGTTCATTAAAGATGCGACAACACACGGAGCTTGGTGAGGCGGCATGAGTAACAGGCAAATCGCAGCTAAAAACAATACATCTGTGGTCAGATATGGTCATGTCCACTAATTCCACAGAGGAAATGCTGACACCCAGGGTAAAAACCAAGTCCAGTGTATGACCACGGTTATGTGTTTGCCCTTTGACATGTTGTTTGAAGTTAAAAGAAGTGGCCATATTTAAAAAGTCAGTTGCATTAACATTGGTGGGGTCATCAACATGAATATTAAAATCGCCACAAAGAACAATTCTGTCATAATTTAAAACCAGAGTAGATAAAAATTCAGGAAGTTCTGATAAAACTCCTCCAGGCGGTTTTGGGGGGTGATAAATTATAACAAATATGATAGGTTGCAGCCCTCCAACTTTAAGAGTGAGAACTTCAAAGGAGCTAAATTCATCACAGCGTACTTGATGACATTTAAAATTTTTCCTATACACGCTCACTAGCCCACCACCACGACCACTGACCCTCGGTTGACTAAAGCAATCATATTGAGGCGGAAACAGTTCAGCTAGCTGGCTATAGTCATTCATTTGCAACCAGGATTCAGTTAAAAACATAAAATCTAGATTTGCAGACAAGATAAAATCATTTAAGATAAAAGTCTTACTTGAAAGTGATCTCACATTGAAGAGAGCCATTTTAAATGAGTTTGTTCTGGGTGCTGGAGTTGGTGCAGTTGTCCTAATCCTTAAGAGATTACTAATATTTCTGTGTGGATGTGCACATTTCGGTTTACTGGTCTATGCGTGATGATGACAGGAATAGAAGTCTGTGGAACAGCGCTGGGAGCAGACGGCTTTACATGCCAGCAGGTGGAGACAGTTGTTTGTGGCAGTGAGGCAGAGATCTGTTCAGTGAGCGGTGGTGTGTCCAGGTGTGCTGCATGAATGATTAGTCATTCACGTAAGTCATGTGTGGACCGCACCACATGCTGTATGTGCGCAGCTAACATTTCTGAGCCCCGTTTGTTTGGGTGAAGTCCGTCTGTCTTAAAAAGAGACATTCTTTGCCAGAAAATATTAAAATTATCCACATAAAACACACGGTGAGCCCTGCAGGCGGACTGGAGCCAGTCGTGGAGGCCAAGGAGTCTACTGAAGCGGCCAGCACCGCGACCGACTGTGGGAATGGGACCAGAGATAAAAACGGACTTTCCGCACTGCTTTAAAAAGTTAAGAAGACGGTTAAAATCTAATTTTGTCAGCTCAGACTGTTGAAGAGCTGTGTCATTTGTTCCCACATGGACTATCACTCTTGTGATGGAGGACAGGAGCGACGGCATCAGGTCCTGGAGTTTTTTTTAAATGTCAGCCGTGGTGGCACCAGGGAAGCAGCGAGTGGTAGCGTTAAAGAAACGGAGGTTTCTGGTTATGGAGTCACCAATTATTAGTGTGGTTGGGGAGAAAAGAGGACGAGGAGATGCTGGTTGTGTGGATCCAGAGCAGGACTGAGCAGAATCTGCTTCAACACTGCGTGCGGACTGAGGATGGAGTGTGTGAGCTGTTGAGTGTTGTGTTGGAGTAGCAGTAACAGACCTGACAGAAGGGCTACCCGACGGTGCAGGGTAGAGACGGCCTCCGGAGCGTCTGAGCACAGCCTCCTTCAGGATCCTACGTCGGGAAGCGGAGGTTTTTGACCGGGATGACGGCCGCCGATCAGGCCCGGTGGCAGACCGGCGGCCCAGTGCAGGAGATGTAGCTGGTGGAGGAGATGCAACAGTGTCGGCAGGCACTGTGCGCCGAAAGAGATCCGTATCAGGGAGACTCGAAGCCGCAGGTGAATCCGCTGGATGGACCGGAGTGTCGTTAGACAAGGCTGCATAGCGGTTGGAGAGGCCGATGTCCGGAGGAGAGGCAGCCCCATCCGAGCCTCTCTTGCAGCCACGGACCACCACTTCAGCCCAGGTTGACTGATGCTTCGGAGTCGAGCAGGATGAAAGCCTGGGAAGACTAGAGGGGTCCCAAAACACGGTGTCCTGGATGTTAGCGGTTGCGCTAAGAGAAACAATCTGTTTGGCTTGTACTGAAGCTACATCCATAAAGCCAGTCAGCAGGGAATCTTTCTCTTTGAGTTCCTCTGAAAGTCGTCGGATGTCTTCCATAAGGTCAGCAATCTTCTTGTTCGCTTTCTTAAGGAGTGAGCAGTCCTCATGGGGCAGAGTTATCTCGGCTAGCATAGTCACCGGAGCTTTGTTGCGATCAGTAGCGTTGATCGCGTTTTTACGGTCATCTATCTTAAAATCCATGTCGGATGACTAAAATCCTTAACCCACGTAAAACTTAAATAAAGTTAAGTTAAATAAAAGGATATAAAAAATGTAACGAAAAAAGTGGATTAAAACTGGATAAGAGTCCGGTTCAAGACGGAGCTTCCGACAGGTGGCTACAGACGCCAACGCATGCGCAGAGTGCAGATTACGTCAGCGATCTTGTGACAAGATGATGCAAGTGCAATCAGGTGAGCAGGTGTGTCTGTGTAACACATGAGGAAAGTGACAAGTGACTGCAATAAACAGTTGTTGATTGAGGCTTTCAAACGGTGACTGCAATGATGTGATTTGAGTGAGCTCTGACATGGAGAAGAGTCGTGGATCTCACCTCTGAGCTTCCCGTTCCCCCTCCTCTCTGTCCTCAAACAGCAGGATTCAGATGTCCCCTAGCTTTTGCTCCACTGGGTGCATACTGTATCCTCCAATTTGCAGGTCTGTCCTCTTCAATTGGTCCAGTGCAGGAAGGCCAAACTGGACATCTTCTAGTGTGAACTTGATATAACTGTCCAGCCAGGAGCACCAACGAACCAGCGGTATCGACGATCCTAGCTAACGATCCCACAGAGGTTAAATAGCTGAGTTTCCCTGCCAGTCAGTCAGAACTGAAGTAGTCTCTTGGATGAGGGACGAAACGTCTTCTAGGTTTCTTCAACCAAGTCCAGTTGCCCGTGTCTTTAACCTTCTTTGGATTCATACATGCTCAACATCAGCAAAACTCAGGAGCTGATGGTTGATTTGAGGAGACAGAAAGTGAAAACACAATGATTACATCAAAGGATCTGAGGTGGAACAGCAACATCTAAACTCTTTCTAACATTTCGTCTCCAGTCATTGACAGAAATGGAGAGGACAAAACATGAGAAACACTTCTCAGCAGAACACAATGTAATTCAACAGCAAACTGCTGCCTCCAGAATGATCACCAAGCTCAACCGACACCTCGCCTCTCCACATTAATACATATATATATATATATAATATGTTTATTACACTATACAGAAAACTATGTTATTGTTTTATCACATATCTATATTAATACTGTGACGCCCCGTGGGGTCACGAGCGAGTGTGGCCTGTCTCTCTCTCTTGTGGAGGAGGGGCTGATTGTAGTGGCTCGGGCACCTGGGCTAATTGCCCTCCTAGAGTATTTGGGATTGTTTTCTCATTCGGCAAGGGGCTGCTGTCAAGACCAGGTCAGACCTCCCTGCGGGAGTTTGGTTTTCTTTGGTTGCGTTGTGGTATTTGTTTTGTTTGCATGCTACAACACCTCCACACATGCAACCATCATCCTGCACAGACACTACTGAAACCACAGTCTACATACCTCATACATAAATTATGTTAATTTGAAGTAACTATTGATTTGGCTTATTTTTGTTAAATAAACACATGTTAACCGTTTACCATGGTGTCTCCCTTTTGTTGTGGCCTTTTGAGCCAGGTCATAACAATACAAACAAACACTATGTACTTCATTATATTTTATTCTGGTGTAAACTGTGTATAGTAGATGGTATTATCATATTTCTCTTACAGGTTTGCAGGTAATCACGCCACTGTGTAACCTGAAACAGTACTGCAGAGGAACAACATTGGTCAAAGTCCTGTATGTATGTGTACTATGGGTTTTGTAATTTAAATGTTCTTTCATAGTTTCTATTTTAATTTCTGATTTTATTTCACTTTTACTTATGTTTTTATTTCTGACTCTTTGTCACAAGAATTAGCCTGATTTGTTAAATATTGATTTGTTGAACTGAAAGAAAAATACTCAGTAATGTTTCATGTGGACAGTCATATGTCCATAACAGTATATCTACACAGGAGCGTTTCAGCCACGTTTTTAAGTCTGTCTGATGTAACTTTATTTTATTAAACACAGCTGTCAACACGGGGCCCTGCTAGTGACCTTTACTCAACACTGTGCCTGAACGCATGACAGGCGGCTCCCCCGGGGGCCAGAAGGCCTCAAAAATAACAATCCTCTGAGCCATAACTCAGTCAAATCTGAACACACAGACATGAAACACATTAAATCATTATCTCTCTGTTCGTCATGAAGAAACGTCCAGAAATCCACTTAGAAATCTGAGAAAGATGCTGCAGAACCTGCCCGAGAATATTCATGTTTAAGTTTTGCTACCAGGAGCTGCTAACAGCTGATTCAGCTTACTGCTGATGGGAACAGTTTGATTAGATGTTAATAAATATAGGCAACAAAATGGCCTAGGTAACTGTTAGCACCGAGCTGAGCCCTTCAGCACAAACGTCTAAATTTTCAGCTTGGAAACAGAGAGCAGCTGAGAGGCTTTAAACTCTGAAAACTGTCACTTACCAAACCTTCAACATGGAGACAAGATCTGCATCACCACGAGGGACAGAGTGAAAGTTCACAAACGACTGAAACAACAGGAAATAACCACAGAGAGAGAGAGAGAGCAATATTTCCTGCTTCAGCGCACATATGAAGACTTTAGAACAAAGCCCTTTACTTAAACTGAATTATATACAGTAGACATACCACACACACACACACAAACACAGACTGTTGAATTTTATGTATTGTATTTTTTCTCATCTTATTATCCTTGAAACTTTGGCAATATTGTTCACCTGACATTCATGCCAATAAATTACACTGAATTAATTAATCACCAACCAGGTTAATTATATTAACATTGTCTATATCAACTTGATATATTTTAAAAATTGCAATTCTGAGGAATT
>NW_024044348.1:2149037-2337317 GCF_014851395.1 Micropterus salmoides | reverse complement strand
CCACCTTATTCACACAAACCACCAAACCGCTGATTTTTGTGGACTAACCTTTTTACTAACCTCACTAGATACAAGCTAGCCATGTTAACTAGCTGAGATAGCTCCCGTTCATTGTAATCATGTGTAACCTTACAACTACCGGCGCAAGAAAACTTTGTAACTGACCAACGAGGGTTAAAATGAAGGGCAACTGGACTGGTTGAAGCTACTGGAAGACGTTTCGTCCCTCATCCAAAGGACTTCTTCATTCTGACTGACTGGCAGGGAAACTCAGCTATTAACCTCAGTGGGGTCGTTTATCCCGGTCATCGATACCGCTGGTTCGTTAGTGTTCCTTGTTGCTGTGACGACAGTCATTACAGTCGTTAAGACTACCTGTGGCCAACTGAACGACCATCGTTGGTATCTTCACCTGAGGCCAATAGTTTACGTTTGTTGAGTTTCCTGGAAGTATGACGGACAGCATGTGTAAGTGGGGGATAAGTGGTGGCGTAGACCCCCCCCCTGTTCAATGACGGCTTCTCGACCCTGGTGTAGATGCTTCCTTGACACCTCTTTCAAAACCATCCTCTTCTCTGTCTAAATGTGCACCTGGTGGTCCTCAAACAAGTCCTCTGTCCTTCAGATGTAATAGACAGCAGAGTCTTGACCCCGGGATAACGACCCCACTGAGGTTAAATAGCTGAGTTTCCCTGCCAGTCATCAGAACTGAAAGTCCTTTGGATAAGGGACGAAACGTCTTCCGTAGCTTCAACCAAGTCCAGTTTGCCCTTCATTTTAACCTTCGTTGGATAACTATGACCTGGATGACTGAGAATCTTCATAGACATCTTTGTAACTGACATTACATTCTATCTAACTTAGTTAATATCTTCCGATAACCTTAACTAAGCTCGATACATAAATACCACTATTGATTAGATCACAAGAGATCAGCTAACGCGTTAAAATGTAAAAAAATGTTGTTATTTCATCAACTTACCGGCAAGCGTCCTTTGAAAACACTGAAAATGATGGGGCTCAGTGCTGGAACTATCAATGTTCAGATGCCCCCTGACATGCGTCACTAGTAGGGTGAGACAAGACACTTAACCCACAAGATGTGATTCAAGATTAGGTTCACGAGATCGAGGGGGGACAAGATTTAACACTAAGAATATTTAAAGCTTAATTATATGAAGATTTTTTACAGCATTCTGATGATATTTTTTATATATATATATATATATATATATATATATATATATATATATATTATATATATTATATATATATATCTATATAAAGAGAAACACAAAATTCAGGTGGCAGATTCAAACTCTATAGCCTAGCTATAACAGAATATGATACGGTGCAGCTCTCAGTCATTCTGTGTTGCTTTCAGATATATTTCTCCTGTAGAACAACTTTTCTCATGTAATATCATCCCAGCTGAGTCATGATTTAGTTTTCCCTCTTTTTTTTTGTTGGGAAGTGACTTCTTCAAATGTGATTGCGGCACCTTTTTACCTCAATGAAAAATTATTTTAGGGCGGAGCTACCTTGTAATTGACAAGTTGTTAGCATGGCGACATGTCAATCAGGATAGAGGCGACTCTTATCCGCTGCTCTGTATACATTTAACCAGCGCTACTGAAAAAGCTTATTAGCAGTCGGCTGTTCATTTTCTACTACTATTTGTTGCTAGCAAAAATGCATCCCGATGAATCACAATTAACATATATTACAGATGCACCTAGATACCCAAGCTAGCTGCTCTACCGTCATGGCCAAATATGGTCACGTCCAGTACCTTGCAAAAAATTAAGATGGCAACGCCAAAATGCCAAACTCGTGGCTTTAAAACAGTAGTCCCAAACCAATGACGCTCTGGACGTACTATCACACACAGACAACCGGCCAGAGTAATCACCCTCGACTGAAAGCTGGTGATATTCTTGGGCATGAAGGCAGGGTAGGAGGTAGAATCTCAGAGCTGCCGTCACCCTGGATCCTGAGGCACGATGGGCCACAGAAGGACTGCCAGATCGCTGATCCTCTTGCAGATGTTAGCGCTGTAAGCAAGGTGGTTTTAGCTGCTGGAATTTCAACTGAGGGGTTGTTGGGGCACGAGCAGGCCTGTGTCTGCAAACACACCCTTCAAAAAACACCTCGCCAGTGGGTAGCGAACATCGTCCTGTTGCTGAAACTTCGTGCAGGATGAAATGGCAGCAGTTTAGGTTTTCACCGCGCTGAAAGCCACCTTCTGTCCATCAGAATCTGAAGGACAAAAGCACCGATGCCAGGGGACAGGCCACAGGGTCCAAACCTTGAGCCACACAGCGCTGGGATGCATCCACTTCACGGTACAAGACCAAGTGGACGCCGCTCTCACTCCCTGGATGGGTACAACATCCTGCTGAGACCTTGACCTTCCAAGCATTGCCTTTCAGCGGCTAGACCCATAATCTGGCCCGGGAGTGGGTAATTCCTGAACGCCCCGCCTCCCTGGAAGAGAGCGTCCCCACGCCACGGCAAATTTCACGGCCAGCCCAACAGCAGCCGCAGCAGACAGGGAAACCTTGTCGCACCAGTGCGTTCTGGGGTATCCATCCCTGGACAGTGAAGATGCCAACTATCTAGACACCCTGTGTCCTTGTTCTGATTCATTGACTTTATTATTTATAAAGATTGAACATGTAAATTGATAACTGCTAATAAATGTAATTAAACATATGATTAAAGTTTTGTGTTGGAGTTTGTGTTTTCTTAATTTTGACACCAGAATTTTAATGTTAATGCAAATGTATATCGGTTGCAACTATCAGTCATCGGTCTCCTTGATTAATAATAATCAGAATTGGCCCTGACAAAAATCCTACTGTATATTTTTTTTCCTCCAACAGTTTTACACAGCTCATCAGTGGAAGACAAACAGCCACTGATCTGATGCGTTTGAAATGTAAACCTTTCCCATGTTGCCTCCATTTCCCTTTTCCATCATGTTAAATCTGTTAAAATCTTACTGCTCCAAAGACGGTCAGCCAGCTCCTCCTGCTTCATCCTCCTCAGGAAGTCCAGTGCGATCTTTATAAAGACCTCTCTGCTCCTCTGCTCTTCATCCTCACTGTCCAACACCTCCTTATCCTCACTCAGACTCTCAAAGCATTCTGGGTAATCTGGACTCAGAATCCTCTGGACACTCTTCAGCTCGTTCTTTACAAAAGTGATGATCTTCTCCTCCAGCAGCTGGAACAGAAACATAACTGGACATTAGATTTAAACTGCTAGAACACAACATGTGATTCATCTGTCAGTCTGCAGAGCAAAATGGAGACTGTTAGGATGTGAATGGTAGTTCAGCATTTCATCTGTGGTTGATAGTGTAGTAAATAGTGTGTTTGTAGATGAACACACCATAAATGTGGAGTTCAGGTCTGTTCGCTGCTGCTGGGCAGACTGATCACTGGGAACCTCTGAGCTCTTCTGCTGAAGTCTGTGGGGAAAAAATAATTTTAAAACATTTTAAGGACTCAATATGACTTACTTCAGGTGGGGTTTGTTTTTTGTTGTGTTTGCTTGCTCACATTTCAACCTTCCAACCAGAAAACAGCTGTGCAGCCTAAATATATTTAAACTAATCACAATCATCTGAACAGTTTAGATCACTCTAGGTGTCATATGGTTGGAAAGAATCTGTGTGCAGATATAAATAAATTCAGGGAACACATTGATAAACTGTGCAGTCAGTTTACCATAACAATTTTAGAAAAATAGGAGCGCTTAGTTTAGATAAAAAAATGCTATAGCCCATAGGAAAAAATCATCCCTGTTCATTCATCTGTTTGCTCAGTTTATCAAACCTGAGATCAATAACATCAGTTTTGAACCAGCAGGTGTACACTGTGATGTCACTGCTGAAACGGTCTACTGTTCAGTCCTACAACAGACTATGAAGCTCTGGACCAAGACGGGATTCCTCTTCCCCGGAGAGTAAGATAATGACAGTTCAGTTTTAAATTCTTACCTTCCATCAGCAGGTTGTACATCTTTAAAGTCAAGAAGATGACCATTAGACCGGTCACTCTTCAGGGACACACAGCTGGGCGCAGGAGAGTCTGGTTTCTCTTGTTGTATCCTGATACAAAAAAATACAAATGACTACGAATGAAATGTTATTTAAAAGTGAATAAAACAGGTTTGACCAGATTCTCACAAGTTTGAATTCATGAATGTGCAGGATATATTAATACTAAGTTTTGTCTTAAGTATTGATACTTAGAGCTGCAACGATTTAATTAATTAATTAATTATAATTATCAGATTTTCTGACAAAAGCAACATTTTGTAAGATGTATTTTTTGTGTGATTTGGTGCATCATAAGATGTGTGAGACTGTGTATGTGTGGTGGAAATAAATTTCCTAAAAAGGGAATATAGAAAATCTAATCTAATCTTACCGTTCCAGAGTGTAATTCACTGCTGTCAAAATAATGACAGCTGTACAAGTGCACATAATTACATTATGATCAAAAACTAGCAAGTGGACTATGGAAGATTTTATTGGACTTTAATATTTGTAGTTGCTGTCTCCTACAGATGAGCCTGGGTACTGCAGTGGATATTCTTACTTAACTCATGGGAGGCAATGTTGCTACCGCCACCTGCTGGTGTAGCTAATAAACTGCTCTCACATTTACAGATGTCTGTGGTACAGAGTGGACAAAATTTACAAAAGTTACAAATGTAACGTGACCTGCAAATTATGCAAAAACTGTTTGTAAAAATAGATCCACAAATGCGTTAATAACACTTTGTATGTGAAATTAAAATGTGTGTACAGAGTAACTTGTACATATTTTTTTTGTTTTGTGGACATGAATACAAATGTAAAAATTCATGATTTGGGTAGTCAGATATTCGTTTATATATATTTTTTACAGATACAGTACATATTGGACAAAATTCCACAAATGTGTAAAAAGGAAGTAGATATTGAAATATTTATGCATCATAGTACACATTTGTGGATTGTTTTCTGTGGGTTACAAATGTTAAAGTCCGATAAAATCTTCCATAGTAGACAACTTTGCTAACAACCAAACATCAAACACAACAATATCTGACACAGCTAGCAGCTAATATGTTATTACTGACTAGTCCAACAGAAAGAAGGGCTGCTCTGCGTTTGTCCTGCATCCTTTCAGCTCTGCTAGCTCACGCCAACCAGTAATAGCCAGCCCCCTATTTACTCTTGTCCGGTTCCTTTTTTCTCATCCTCGCTTCCTCCAACACCTTCTTAGGTCTCTTCCGCCTCTGCCATGATGTCCATACTGAGAATACTGAGCTAGCTCACTCACACTGAACATTATAAATTTGCTAGCTTGCTAAAGAGTTTTGCTGAAGTGTTGAGATGCTGTAAAGCATTACAATGTTCTCGTAACAGAAATCCTGTCCAGGGTTCTTCCATAGAGCCAAAGAAAGCTGGAGCGGCAATGACAGACAACATTCACCCTGTTAGGGTAACTGTATTTTGAAGCAGTTATTTTAAGATAAAAAACTACATAATGTGAATATTTTCTACAGAACAGAACATTACAGACCAAACAACTACTTAACTGATTAATTGTTGAAATAATTGACAGAAATATCAGCAATGAAAAGCGCCTTTTCCAGCTGCTGATTGGAGAGAACTGTCATTATTCACTGTGTCATCCTTGTTGGCAGACAGAGGCCAGCAACAGAAAGTTTTATATTTTACAGTTTTCATACGTTATTTCATCACTAAATCCACTTCTAATAAGTGGGTCTGACGGAGGCTACCCTCACATGGGAAGCGCTCCTCCCATGTTTCTTCCTGCGTTTTACAGTTAATCCTATTTCTTTGTCATATTCCTCTTCTTGTCATGATCCTGTCTGTGTCTTGTTTGAGAGTCTGAGTTTAGTTCCATGTCCTTAGTTCATGTGTTGGTATTCATTCCTGGTCCTTGTTTGTATTATTGTGATTTGGTCTGCTCTGTATTCTGTGTCTTAGCTCCTCGTTCTGTGTCTCGGTTTATGTCTTAGTGTTTTGGGTTCTGTCCTGTGTCCAGTATCAGTTATAGTCTGTTGTGTTTTGGGGTTCACTCATGTCCGTCTCTGTCTTGTCTGTCGTCTAGTGTTCGGTAACCCTTGTCATGTCTGTTACCCCAGTGATCCCTCTGCATGTCTGTCTCTGTTTTCCTCTGCTCTCTCTCTCCCTGCGCCTCGTTAGCCTCATGTCTGTCACCTGTGTTGCTCCCGCCCTGCTCGTTAGTCCCTGTCTGTATATATACCTGGTGTTTCTGTCTTGTCCTTGTTGGATCATTGTATGTTGTCACCCTGAGTTGCAGTGTGTGTTTCTTGTGTCGTCAGCTTCACTCGTTGTGTTTCCCTGCTCGTTTTGGTTTTCTGTTGGACAACCTTTGTTTTGGACTTAGTCTTTCAGCCACTCAGTTTGTAAGTGTGCTCACCTTTTGTTTAATTAAAACCCTCAAACTATACCTGCTCCACTCTGTGTCCTGCGTTTGGGTCCTCCAACCTGCTTAACTCAGCCACCCATCGTAACACTTCTCAGGAGAGTCACATAATAACAGTTCAGTTTTAAAATTCTTACCTTCCATCAGCGGGTTGTCCAACCTTAAATTCATCAAAACGACCCATAGACTGGTCACTCTTCAGGGACACACAGCTGGGTTCAGGAGGGTCTGGTTTCTGTCGTTGCATCCTGATGAACAAACATTTGACTAATGAACGAGTTTAAACTTGAAAAAGATTTATTCTGACCAGTTTTTAGAAGCAGACAGAAAATCAGTAAGAAGACAGAGGATGAGTGAAAAATGAGAGATGCCGTCTCATCTTAGTTGATTAGCTGAATATTCAGTCGCCGGAGTGTGTTCATTAGGAGAGATCGTAGTTGATTATTGGAAGCTGTTAATCAATAGCTCAGTGACAGATATAATAATCCTTATTTGTAGAGCACTTTTCAAAAACAAGTTACAAAGTGCTTTAACAAGTGTAAAGAATAATACAAAAAAAGATAAGAGCATGAAAATTTATATAAAATTAGTAAAATACAATAAAATAAAAGGGATAAAATAAAGTCAAATAAGATCGGGAAAGGCTCTCCTATAAAAGTATGTTTTAAGAAGGGACTTAAAAGAGTTCACTGACTCAGCCGACCTGATTTCCTCGGGCAGGCTGTTCCAGAGCCTCGGGGCCCTGACAGCAAACGCTCTGTCCCCTTTAGTTTTCAGTCGAGACTCTGGAACAGACAACAGACCTCTGCCCGAGGATCTCAAGGTACGTGCTGGTGCGTATGGGACTAAAAGGTCAGAAATATAACAAGGCGAGAGGCCATGAAGAGCTTTAAAAGTGATCAATAGAATTTTAAAGTCAATTCTAAAACATACTGGGAGCCAGTGTAATGAAGCTAAAATAGGAGTAATGTGGTCATATTTCTTTGTTCTGGTTAAAAGCCTGGCAGCTGAGTTCTGGACAGTCTGGAGTCGATCAATAGATTTTTGGGTTAAACAGGTGAAAAGGCTGTTGCAATAATCCAGGCGTGATGAGATGAAGGCGTGTAAAATGGTCTCGGTGTCCTTAAAAGTTAACATAGATCGAATTTTAGCTATATTTCTAAGTTGATAAAAACATGATTGAACAAGCTTTGTGGTGTGCTGCTCGAAATTTAAATTACTATCAAACCAAACACCAAGGTTCTTTGCCACAGGCTTAATGTGATTTACTAGGGAACCAGCAGATGGCAGTATTTGATTTGCCATCTGCTGGACCCGATGACCAGGATTTCTGTTTTGTCTGAGTTCAGCTGGAGGAAATTATTTGACATCCATTTTTTAACCACAAAGGCAGTTGTTAAGTGAACTCAGCATTCCAGGGTCTGTGGATCTGACGGGCAAGTATATTTGTGTGTCATCAGCATAAATATGAAAAGAAATGCCATGTTTATGGATAATATGTCCAAGGGGAAGCAGATACAAGGAAAACAAAATGGGTCCTAAGACCGACCCCTGAGGCACACCATATTTAACTGGACAGAATGAGAGACATAGTTGTTTACAGACACGCAAAACTTCCTATTTGACAGGTAGGATGAAAACCATTCTAGGCAGTACCAGAGATCCCCACCCAGTGCCTCAGTCTGTCTAACATGATGTTGTGATCAATGGTGTCAAAAGCAGCGCTAAGGTCCAGGAGTACAGGACTGAGCACATGCCTTCATCAGCAGACATTAAAAGGTCATTGGTGACTTTAAGCAGGGCAGTCTCAGTGCTGTGGTACTTCCTAAAACCAGACTGAAACTTTTCAAATATTTTGTTATTTTCCAGCACAGTGAGCAGCTGTTTGGACACAATTCTTTCTAGAATCTTTGCAATAAAAGGCAGTTTTGAAATTGGTCTAAAATTTTGTGGGAGGGAGGGATCTAAACCAGGTTTCTTTAAAAGTGGGTTCACGCAAGCCGTTTTAAAATAATCAGGGACACAACCAGTAGATAGGGAGCTGTTGAAAACAGAGATCAAATGGGACCCAACAGAATCTATTACTTTTAGTAAAAATTTTGTAGGTATTACATCAAATGGGCTGGAGGACACTCTCATTTGTGATACTGTTTTTAAAAGCTCAGACAAGTCGATGGGATAAAACTGGTTAACTGGTTAACTGGCTCTGCTTTCCTGCATTCCCTTTTTAGGCTGCGAATGCTGTCATTTATCCAGGGTTGCTTACTAGCTTTAGACGTAGGCCTAACCTTTAGAGGAGCAGTAATATTTAGTGACGACAAGCAGATATGATTGAAGTGATCGACCAGATTGTTGGTGTTGGAATCAGACAGGTGTTGGCTTTGGCTCTGAAAGACTGCGCAAAACTTTGAAACACTTTGTTCATTAAAGATGCGAGAACACACGGAGCTTGGTGAGGCGGCATGAGTAACAGGCGAATCGCAGCTAAAAACAATACATCTGTGGTCAGATATGGTCATGTCCACTAATTCCACAGAGGAAATGCTGACACCCAGGGTAAAAACCAAGTCCAGTGTATGACCACGGTTATGTGTTTGCCCTTTGACATGTTGTTTGAAGTTAAAAGAAGTGGCCATATTTAAAAAGTTAGTTGCATTAACATTGTTGGGTCATCAACATGAATATTAAAATCGCCACAAAGAACAATTCTGTCATAATTTAAAACCAGAGTAGATAAAAATTCAGGAAGTTCTGATAAAATCCTCCAGGCGGTTTTGGGGGGTGATAAATTATAACAAATATGATAGGTTGCAGCCCTCCAACTTTAAGAGTGAGAACTTCAAAGGAGTTAAATTCATCACAGCGTACTTGATGACATTTAAAATTTTTCCTATACACGCTCACTAGCCCACCACCACGACCACTGACCCTCGGTTGACTAAAGCAATCATATTGAGGCGGACACAGTTCAGCTAGCTGGCTATAGTCATTCATCTGCAACCAGGATTCAGTTAAAAACATAAAATCTAGATTTGCAGACAAGATAAAATCATTTAAGATAAAAGTCTTACTTGAAAGTGATCTCACATTGAAGAGAGCCATTTTAAATGAGTTTGTTCTGGGTGCTGGAGTTGGTGCAGTTGTCCTAATCCTTAAGAGATTACTAATATTTCTGTGTGGGATGTGCACATTTCGGTTTACTGGTCTATGCGTGATGATGACAGGAATAGAAGTCTTGGAACAGCGCTGGGAGCAGACGGCTTTACATGCCAGCAGGTGGAGACAGTTGTTTGTGGCAGTGAGGCAGAGATCTGTTCAGTGAGCGGTGGTGTGTCCAGGTGTGCTGCATGAATGATTAGTCATTCACGTAAGTCATGTGTGGACCGCACCACATGCTGTATGTGCGCAGCTAACATTTCTGAGCCCCGTTTGTTTGGGTGAAGTCCGTCTGTCTTAAAAAGAGACATCTTTGCCAGAAAATATTAAAATTATCCACATAAAACACACGATGAGCCCTGCAGGCGGACTGGAGCCAGTCGTGGAGGCCAAGGATTCTACTGAAGCGGCCAGCACCGCGACCGACTGTGGGAATGGGACCAGAGATAAAAACGGACTTTCCACACTGCTTTAAAAAGTTAAAAGACGGTTAAAATCTAATTTTGTCAGCTCAGACTGTTGAAGAGCTGTGTCATTTGTTCCGACATGGGCCATCACTCTTGTGATGGAGGACAGGAGCGACGGCATCAGGTCCTGGAGTTTTTTTTTTAAATGTCAGCCGTGGTGGCACCGGGGAAGCAGCGAGTGGTAGCGTTAAAGAAACGGAGGTTTCTGGTTATGGAGTCACCGATTATTAGTGTGGTTGGGGAGAAAAGAGGACGAGGAGATGCTGGTTGTGGGATCCAGAGCAGGACTGAGCAGAATCTGCTTCAACACTGTGTGCGGACTGAGGATGGAGTGTGTGAGCTGTTGAGTGTTGTGTTGGAGTAGCAGTAACAGACCTGAGAGAAGGGCTACCCGACGGTGCAGGGTAGAGACGGCCTCCGGAGCGTCTGAGCACAGCCTCCTTCAGGATCCTACGTCGGGAAGCGGAGGTTTTTGACCGGGATGACGGCCGCCGATCAAGTCCGGCGGCAGACCGGCGGCCCAGTGCAGGAGATGTAGCCGGTGGGGAGATGCAACAGTGTCGGCAGGCACTGTGCGCCGAAAGAGACTCGAAGTCGCAGGTGAATCCGCTGGATGGACCGGAGTGTCGTTAGACAAGGCTGCATAGCGGTTGGAGAGGCCGATGTCCGGAGGAGAGGCAGCCCCATCCGAGCCTCTCTTGCAGCCACGGACCACCACTTCAGCCCAGGTTGACTGATGCTTCGGAGTCGAGCAGGATGAAAGCCTGGGAAGATTAGAGGGGTCCCAAAACACGGTGTCCTGGATGTTAGCGGTTGCGCTAAGAGAAACAATCTGTTTGGCTTGTACTGAAGCTACATCCATAAAGCCAGTCAGCAGGGAATCTTTCTCTTTGAGTTCCTCTGAAAGTCGTCGGATGTCTTCCATAAGGTCAGCAATCTTCTTGTTCGCTTTCTTAAGGAGTGTGCAGTCCTCATGGGGCAGAGTTATCTCGGCTAGCATAGTCACCGGAGCTTTGTTGCGATCAGTAGCGTTGATCGCGTTTTTACGGTCATCTATCTTAAAATCCATGTCGGATGACTAAAATCCTTAACCCACGTAAAACTTAAATAAAGTTAAGTTAAATAAAAGGATATAAAAAATGTAACGAAAAAAGTGGATTAAAACTGGATAAGAGTCCGGTTCAAGACGGAGCTTCCGACAGGTGGCTGCATGCGCAGAGTGCAGATTACGTCAGCAATTACGTCAGAGATCTTGTGACAAGATGATGCAAGTGCAATCAGGTGAGCAGGTGTGTCTGTGTAACACATGAGGAAAGTGACAAGTGACTGCAATAAACAGTTGTTGATTGAGGCTTTCAAACGGTGACTGCAATGATGTGATTTGAGTGAGCTCTGACATGGAGAAGAGTCGTGGATCTCACCTCTGAGCTTCCCGTTCCCCCTCCTCTCTGTCCTCAAACAGCTTTTGCTCCACTGGGTGCATACTGTATCCTCCAATTTGCAGGTCTGTCCTCTTCAATTGGTCCAGTGCAGGAAGGCCAAACTGGACATCTTCTAGTGTGAACTTGATATAACTGTCCAGCCAGGAGCACCAACGAACCAGCGATATCGACGATCCTAGCTAACGATCCCACAGAGGTTAAATAGCTGAGTTTCCCTGCCAGTCAGTCAGAACTGAAGTAGTCTCTTGGATGAGGGACGAAACGTCTTCTAGGTTTCTTCAACCAAGTCCAGTTGCCCGTGTCTTTAACCTTCTTTGGATTCATACATGCTCAACATCAGCAAAACTCAGGAGCTGATGGTTGATTTGAGGAGACAGAAAGTGAAAACACAATGATTACATCAAAGGATCTGAGGTGGAACAGCAACATCTAAACTCTTTCTAACATTTCGTCTCCAGTCATTGACAGAAATGGAGAGGACAAAACATGAGAAACACTTCTCAGCAGAACACAATGTAATTCAACAGCAAACTGCTGCCTCCAGAATGATCACCAAGCTCAACCGACACCTCGCCTCTCCACATTAATACATATATATATATATAATATGTTTATTACACTATACAGAAAACTATGTTATTGTTTTATCACATATCTATATTAATACTGTGACGCCCCGTGGGGTCACGAGCGAGTGTGGCCTGTCTCTCTCTCTCTTGTGGAGGAGGGGCTGATTGTAGTGGCTCCGGGCACCTGGGCTAATTGCCCTCCTAGAGTATTTGGGATTGTTTTCTCATTCGGCAAGGGGCTGCTGTCAAGACCAGGTCAGACCTCCCTGCGGGAGTTTGGTTTTCTTTGGTTGCGTTGTGGTATTTGTTTTGTTTGCATGCTACAACACCTCCACACATGCAACCATCATCCTGCACAGACACTACTGAAACCACAGTCTACATACCTCATACATAAATTATGTTAATTTGAAGTAACTATTGATTTGGCTTATTTTTGTTAAATAAACACATGTTAACCGTTTACCATGGTGTCTCCCTTTTGTTGTGGCCTTTTGAGCCAGGTCATAACAATACAAACAAACACTATGTACTTCATTATATTTTATTCTGGTGTAAACTGTGTATAGTAGATGGTATTATCATATTTCTCTTACAGGTTTGCAGGTAATCACGCCACTGTGTAACCTGAAACAGTACTGCAGAGGAACAACATTGGTCAAAGTCCTGTATGTATGTGTACTATGGGTTTTGTAATTTAAATGTTCTTTCATAGTTTCTATTTTAATTTCTGATTTTATTTTCACTTTTACTTATGTTTTTATTTCTGACTCTTTGTGACAAGAATTAGCCTGATTTGTTAAATATTGATTTGTTGAACTGAAAGAAAAATACTCAGTAATGTTTCATGTGGACAGTCATATGTCCATAACAGTATATCTACACAGGAGCGTTTCAGCCACGTTTTTAAGTCTGTCTGATGTAACTTTATTTTATTAAACACAGCTGTCAACACGGGGCCCTGCTAGTGACCTCACCACAGTGAACACTGTGCCTGAACGCATGACAGGCGGCTCCCCCGGGGGCCAGAAGGCCTCAAAAATAACAATCCTCTGAGCCATAACTCAGTCAAATCTGAACACACAGACATGAAACACATTAAATCATTATCTCTCTGTCCGTCATGAAGAAACGTCCAGAAATCCACTTAGAAATCTGAGAAAGATGCTGCAGAACCTGCCCGAGAATATTCATGTTTAAGTTTTGCTACCAGGAGCTGCTAACAGCTGATTCAGCTTACTGCTGATGGGAACAGTTTGATTAGATGTTAATAAATATAGGCAACAAAATGGCCTAGGTAACTGTTAGCACCGAGCTGAGCCCTTCAGCACAAACGTCTACGTTTTCAGCTTGGAAACAGAGAGCAGCTGAGAGGCTTTAAACTCTGAAAACTGTCACTTACCAAACTTTCAACATGGAGACAAGATCTGCATCACCACGAGGGACAGAGTGAAAGTTCACAAACGACTGAAACAACAGGAAATAACCACAGAGAGAGAGAGAGCAATATTTCCTGCTTCAGCGCACATATGAAGACTTTAGAACAAAGCCCTTTACTTAAACATGAATTATATGCAGTAGACATACCACACACACACACACACAAACACAGACTGTTGAATTTAATGTATTGTATTTTTTCTCATCTTATTATCCTTGAAACTTTGGCAATATTGTTCACCTGACATTCATGCCAATAAATTACACTGAATTAATTAATCACCAACCAGGTTAATTATATTAACATTGTCTATATCAACTTGATATATTTTAAAAATTGCAATTCTGAGGAATTTCAATAATAATTAAAAGAATGCATTGAATACCTAATCCATCCCCCTTCCTACCTCACAGACCTCCTCCACCGTCACAATCCCTCCCGTAACCTCCTCTCCTGCGACACAAACCTCCTCTCCCCACCAATCAGCACCAAGCACCGTACATGGGGGGACAGAGCTTTCACCATCGCAGCGCCCTCCCCGTGGAACTCTTTACCCACGCACACCCAAGAATGTAGCGACATGGACTCTTTCAAATCACTTACCAAAACCCACCTCTTTAGACTAACTTTTAACCTTTTAAATAATGTTATATTGTTACTGCTGCTGTTATTTATACGGTCGCCCCTATGCTCTTTGTATTTTGTATCATGTTATTACTTATGGTTCATATATTTTTCTATCTATGTATTTGATCTGTTTTTAAATGTATATAACTACTGGTTTTATTGTATAGTGTCATTGAGTGTCCTGCAAAACGCTATAGAAATAAAATGTATTATTATTATTAAATATTTCTTTTACTCTGTTTTTCTGTGATAACAGGATAATTTTCTTGTGATCTTGAGATAACAAACTAGAGTTGATTACAGGGGGTCAGCAGGTGCGTTTCTTTAGGATAATTTCCAAACTCAGTTGGCAGCGCGCAGGACTCCCTGCTTGACTGTTTGACTCCCACTCTAAACAACTTTTTTTTTCTCTTTTTTTGTGTGTTTTTTATTACCCTCTGCAACAAAGTTGTTATGAAGAGATTTAGGGGAATCCAATCACACATTTCCAAGGTTATTTCAAAGGTTCCGAAATAGCCGTCAGGAAATGTGTAACGTTAAATGGATTCCCCTGAATGAGAAGCGCAGGAATTTCCTCTGCCTGGGAATGATGGGGAAAAGAAAAGTCGTAGGTTGATGGATGTGGACCAATTGCCGGGATGCACACAGTCCAGCACGTGCTTTATTGTGAGCAGGTGAAACAGTCTCTTCATAAGAGTTGAAGAGGATTATGAAAATTTTTTTAAATAAATTGGTCTTCAGTGAGGATCAAACACACAAACCAACTGAGCTAACCAGTGATACTACAAACTGGAATTATCATTAAGAAACGGTCCTGCCGACCCCTGTGTTAAACTACCGTTTAGTTATAATATTTAATAAAAATATATATTTCTTACAACGATAAATTCAATAACTGATATTGCAGAATGAAGCAATGTGAATCTTTTGTAATCAGCTAATGGAAAATCCAGTGACCATCAGTCTTTGGAGTTTACTGAAGAACTTTCAAACCCTCTGACATCATCATTTAAATGGCGACGTGGGACAGGGAGGGACTGCCCATTGGCTATCCTCCAGACTATGGGAAGTTCACAGTCAATTCAAGCAATCTTCCTGGAGTAACAACAGGAAGAATTTCGGGGGGAATACTAATTTGGTTTAAAGCTCAATATACAAATCCCATTGAACTTGTTAGAGAAGGTGAAAATTAGACAGTATATGGCTTCAATTAAAAAAAGACCAGACCTCCAACACCCAGCAGCACAATGCAAGTTACACAAAGAGATTTAAAGTGCTAATAATATTAGTAACAAAATAATATTCAAGGACCGCGGAACCGCTAGGGCCGGTAAATGTATTGCTGATTGTGTCACGTGATGTAAACACAACTTTTCACACACGCAGTCCACTAGTAAAACTCTCTGTACTTGTATCACACCTCACATGGATTCAGTTGCCTGTCTGGTTTGTTGTTGACATGATCAAAGAACCACCGTGTTGAGTAAAGTTTTTGTACTAACGACAAGATCTCCCACTTCACCACCACCCACACACAAGCAGTGATGGTAATCAGATGAGAAAGTCTGTGATCTTGGTTTTACAACATCTTACAGAAGATATAAAACCACAAGAAAATAACAGAACAAAAGATAGAAAAACAAGAGAACTTTTGAATTTGAAATGACTTTACTTTCCATTTTCAAGGTACAAAACAAAAAAACATACAAACAGGGAAACATGTCCTATAAATTCATCTAAACCATGGAGATAAAAAAGTATAGATATAGACAGATAGATATACAGACCTGCAAACTCCTCAGAGTAAAAAACGTGTTGCCCTATGTTTGAAATTACTGTTTACCAGGTATGCGGCGCATCCCATGCAACAAGAGATTAACGGCGGCTGCCAAATTGCTTTATGTTACACTTACTCTCGCATCAGCTGTTGTGTAAACACTCACATTTAACTTACCCACATCTGGGTAATGACTGCCTAACGCGTGAGCGCGCACGACAACCTAATATTCAGGGTAGCTCAGAATTCGAGCAGTACCCGTATATCTCGGAACTCAGGGCAGAGCACCCGGCTAACGATAAGCCTAGCTAACGTTACAGGGATATTCCACCATTTGGGGAATAAAGCTCATTTTCCACCTCCCCTCGAGTAGAACAATTGTTTTTTACCGTTTTGGAAACCATTCAGCCGATCTCTGGGTCTGGCGGTACCACTGTTAGCATAGCTTAACGTAATTATACTAACGTAATAGGTATGACGACAATACAATATTATTGTAAATTATATCACATTAAAAAAGCGGTAGCTAACGTTAATTGAATCAAGCAAACAAATAGCTGTTGTTGCTCCAAAAAGCTTGACTTTCACATAAGATTCCTTAACGTTATAAGTTTCCATCTGACTCGCGTGGTAGCCAGGTGTCTCATCCAATGGCGAGCTCAGTTGACGCTGTGTGCTAAGATTCCGATTGGCCCAGACAAATGTCAACTATAAGAATTATCCAATAATGTTTCGCAATTCTAGCCTGCATGGCATGCAGATGAATGGCAGCCTACCCCCCCTCCCCCAAAACAAAAACTCTCCGGTTCTACGCGATTCACGTAAATGACCCAATTGACCAAGAAAACGGCGATTGACGCCGAAAAGCGACAAGTTTGCAGGTGTGGATATAGATTTACAACATCTAGAAACATTAGAAAACATGGTGAATGCTTCAGCAATGTTTAAAGAAATTGTTTGTCTTTCAGTCTGAGTAAAAGGACAGTTTAATTCAAATATAAGTTACCAGAGTTCATTCTGTTTCAGATGCTGCATATCATCAAGTGTTTCTGGTTAAACTGGTAAAATGTTGCTTGAGACAAATGAATGTTTTGAGTCTGAGACACAGTGTGTGCGTGTGTGATGGTGAACAGAGTGAACTTTGACTTCAGCAGCTGATCTTCAGGCAGCAGTGTTTCTGACCTACAGAGAACACAGAGCCACTGAGGAACCAGACCGGAGCCTAAAGGCAGGATAAACAGGTTCAGTGAACGTGGTGTTGAAGGTGTGGAGGTGGGTCAGTCTGTTACAGAAGACTCTGTAGAAGGACAGAGTGCCAGCAGGACAGTCCACATACACTGCTACTCTGTTAGAGGAGGGGGGGGAGAGGAGGGAGGGGTGGAGCAGATAGACGAGGAAGAGGAGAAGGAGGAAAATATTAAGTGTGTCAGGGAGAAGGAAGCTAAGGAGGAAGCTAAGGAGGAAGCTAAGGAGGAAGACGAGGGGTAATGAAAGGTTGTTGTGAAGGTAGGAGTTGAATATATCTCTTGTATACTGACAGACAGAGTACGCAGCACCAAAGCATCTCAGACTCCAGGACTGATCATTGTCTCCAAACAAACAGTCTTTCCTGTTTCCTCTCCTGCTGATTCTCCTGTAAGTCGCAGCTATTTCAACTCTTCCTCTGCACTCCACCTCCCAGTAGGAGCGACCAGTCAGACCATTTGTACACATCAGCTGAGGCCAGTCAAACCTGTCTGGATGATCAGGATATGACTGCTCCTGTTCCACATATGTCACCTTCTTGTTGTTAAACGTAAGTTTGAGCTCTGCGTTCACTGTGTTTGTGTCCAGCTCCAGTTCACAGGCATCTGATGGAGAGAACAGACACAAAACATCTGCAGGTTACCATCTGTTCATTTATTAACAACTTTACTGACAACTACGGAAAAAAATAACATTTATTTCATAACAAACTGTGAACTGTAACAACATTAACAATTACTTAACGTGACAGCCACGGTTTCCAAATTGTTATCAGAAAGGTGCAAAAGCCAGCATCTACCTTTGACGCAGAGGCATATATTAGGATTTTAAGAGACGTATGTTGCCATCATGCTTATTTCAGCAGGACAATGGTGGGCCTCATTCTGCGCACGCTACAACAGCGTGGATTCATAGACACAGGGTGTGTGGGCTTGACTGACCTGCTGCCAGTCCAGATCTGATTCTTATTTGCGCATCATGAAGAGGAAAAAAAACGGCGACACAGACTGTTGAGCAGCTGAAGTTTTGTATCAAGCAAGAATGGACAAAAAATCCAATTGCAAAAATGGCACAATGTGTATCTTCACTTCCCCAACGATTAGAAAGTGTTTTTGAAAGGAAGGGTGATGTCACAAGTTGGTAAACATGCCTCTGTCCCAATTTTGTTGAGTGTGTTGCAGGCGTTAAATTCTAACTTTGTTTATGTTTACAAAATACAATTACACTGATCCGTAAAACTATTGAATATATTTTCTTTGTAGTTTTCTTGGTTGAATAAAGGTTCACATGAATGAACAAAGAAATCCCAACTTTTATGTAAATGGGGTTTGTATATCTGTTATTTAAAAAATCTTCAGGTAAGGAAAATAGTGATCGCCAGCCAGCCGAAAACTTCTTGTATCACTCAGTTTATACGTTAACGTTCAAATACACATAACTTTACGCCTAACTTTAACTAGGGCCGGGCTATAAATAATATCACAATGTTTTTTGGTTATATTGTATTACATGATATATATGGGTGGAAATCCGAGGAGTCGATTACGATTCAGAGGGCTACGATACAATTATAGAAATATTATCGATGCATCTTAATGCGTTACTTTTTCTATGCAGGATTTCTTTTTTCTCACTGTGTGACTTCAGAAATACTGTACTAATCCCTGTACTACTTGATACTTTTAAAGAAAGTATCCTTCAGGGTCACACTGTGACCTCCACCGTACATTTACTGCCAGACTGACAACTTACTGCTTATCTTTTCCTCTGCTCTGCTCACTTTCATTGGATCACTTCAATAAAATGTTCAATGTGGAATTATATGAAGAGGGTCTGGGGGTCTTTCCCCAGAAGATTTGGAGCATTTTACAGTCAATTTCCTGCATTCTGGTAACATTTCCTGCCACCACTTATAATCAGTGCTTGAAGTGGAAAATATAGGTGCTGGGCAATATGGCTGAAAATGTTATCACTATAAAACATTTCACATCATTCAATGTGGCCCGCCTACATATTGATTTTCTATTTTATTTTTATTTTACTAGGCCTATTTAAAATGGTATTTGATTGCGGAGCGCTGTAGCGCATTTGCGCAGCACATCTTCTCGCTCGTCCCTCTCTCTCTCCCTCATGAACACCGCTGCACAAATCTGTCCAAGGCAACGCTGTCGAACGCCAAGCTTAAAAAAAGTTATTAGCAAGCATGTAAGGAGTCTAGCTAATGAGAAGAGCCAAGCTAATGTTAGAATACAGCTAGTTAGAAAGTTAGAACGTTGTTTATAGCTGGTGCCACAGTTACACTGTCATTCTGTGGGAAACACTCACTTAACAAATCTGAGGTAAAACATTCAAAACAATTATGATTAAATAAATTTCAATTAAGTAATATTTTTTTCAGTCCCTTTTCCTCAACAAAGTGCGGATTTGTTCGTGATTCAAGTGAATTAAATCAAACACTTGACATTTGTTATATTGTTATTGAGGAAAATTATATTGTAATAATTATTATATAATTAATATATCATTATTGTTTTATTGCGCAGCCCTGCTGGTACTCTGCATTCACATGGGAGCTCATGGCTGCATGAAAGGCATGGTGTCGATGTTTGTTTGTTTACTGTTTTTCTTCTTCTCTTATAACGCAGATTTGCCATGATTTTTCTCTTGCTTCAGGGCTTCCCCTGGTAACCTCTGTGTTTCACGTCATACCCGCTATGAACTGTGAGCAATTCCCTCAGCCAAAGGGTCTAAAAAGGGCTCAAAATGTCCACGAGAAAGCCCTCGCGCACTTGACAATTTGACAGTGGGACAGCCCTAAGCCCTCACGGACTTCCTGGGAACGCGCCTCAAAGTCTGTGAGTCTGTGAGGGTGGACGTTGGGATTGGGCCCAACTGTGCAGAGGAAGACTGCATTCGACAATATATATATATATAGTCGAATACAAAAACGCCTCGCGACGGAAATTCCGGCACAGCGCCGGAGAACTTTAAGCCCTGCATTAAGCATCGCCTTGTTCCTTAAAAGACTTGCTTGCTCTTAACTTAACAGCACCTGTCAGCTAGATGTCCTCTGAAGAATGAGGAGAGGAAGGTAACCAAGCGTTAAGTTTACTGTGCTCGCAGTGTGCGGTTGAAAATCATTAGTTGCACATTGATATTAATGATCATGTAAAATTTTATTAGCAGCGGACATTCATACAGCAGCAGCTGTGCGCCGAATGTAATAACTACATGGAGCCTTTATATTAATTGTTTAGGGGCAACACCATAGACTGTGGAACACTGGTCTCTGATATGTGCACACCACGGTCCAGGGGCTGCACTTCAAATTCCAACTGTTGCATTCAACATTATGTTATGAATTAACATCAAGAAAAAATATTTTTTACATATGTAAATCAATTTCTCCCACCCCTAATGATGGATATGTCGATATATACACATTTTGTCTAAAATAATTTACCGTGATGATCATGAAAACATGAAAACTTGATGATCTTGTAGAACAGGGGTTCTTAACCTTTCTGGTAGTCCGACCCCTTTTTGAGGTTGAAAATTAATTTTTCTGTTTTTGTGTCTATAGTAGCATTCTCGCGACCCGCATGGGACCAGGGGGTTCCTGACCCCCAGGTTAAGAACCACTGTTGCAGAATATGATGCATTGCTGTAGTTTATTCTACCCAGCAGGATATGAAGTAGTTGAAATGAGCTCAACCTGACAGGAACATTTTAATGCACTAAGAATGCTTAAAGTAAATTGTCCTATAATACTTGCCTACCTTAAGGAAGGTGGCTTCAGGTGACTCCACTGAGCGTTTTTTCATTCATTCATTCTATATATATTCCATATTTCCAGCCACACTTACAAAAACAGAAAACACACTCACACTTCCTCAGACCAGGTTTCAGTCTCTGCAGTCCACCATGGTCCACCCTGGAGGAAGAAACAGAGTGAGCAGGCACATGCACACACACATAAAACGGGGCTTCAGCACCTGCCCCTTTTCATCCTCAAGAGAAATTGCCCTTTTTTCTGGGGTGCTCTCTCTCTCTCTCTCTCTCTCTCTCTCTCTCTCTCTCTCAGCAGCACAACAACTCACAGACAGACAGGCAGCAGCCCCTCCCTGCTTCTGGCTTGTGTGGAGGTGAGTGGTGATGAACAAAAGACTAAACTACCAGTGCATCCAGTTTACCGCTAATTAAATAAAGGACAAAAGGCAAAAATAGGCCTATACTTGCTAACATGTGTGACGCACGAGCTGAGCTAATGTAATAAGTTAGCTGAAGTTTAGCTAAGGCAATATCTCATGGCCATACAGGCTAATGTACTGTACTGAATGGAGACACTACAGGTGAAAACAGTAACATTTGTGTCATCATAATCGCTACATTGATATGCAAATTAGGTGTTAATTGATTAAAATGTGCACATTTGCACACATTTGACAAGTCACTGCATGTGAATAGAACAAAATAACTAAAGACTATCACCACAGAACTTCTCCAGTTAATGACTTACATCAAGAGCATTTTCCTCTGAAATGTTCTGAGTAAATATGCAAATTAGCTTGTTTTGGTTAATTTAGAATAAATCTATAGATGCAAACAGACAGTAGGCGGTAGCAGGCTTAAAACCAACACCATCTAAATGTGTATTACACATGGAAGCAAAATAGACCACTATATGAAAAAAGTGTCCTTCATTAAACAGTAACTTCATAGTTACTGTTAGCTCCTCATCTAATAACTCTCTATTCAATTAGTTTGTTGTATGCTGATAGATCCTTACTTGATACAGAGTGCCCTCCCTCAAATAATATAATAGCAACAACAATAACGTATTTGATCAATACATTACTGTATTCAGGGAATTCAGTATTCTGTTGCTTGACTGAGTGAAGAGGAAGGTTATCTTTACTCATATGGCATCTTGCTTGTGATACAAAAAGTATTTATTTTAATTATGCCTGCAGTCCAATGCCACAGTTTAGTGTGAAGATTTCTGTTGATTTTGGAGTGTTATGTATTCCAATAACACCAAAGAATTAAAACTATTTATTGCCTTGTGAAAAATAAGCACATTATTAATGAAACTATGTCCCTCTCCTTGGTGCTGTCATTTATTCTAAATATTAAACAATTGTGTGTGAGGGAATAAAAATAAATTGGAAGGAAGTTAGAGTTGTGTTACTATATTTAATGTTTTGTTTTAAAAAAAAAAAAATTATGAGAAGTGCCCTTTTTTTCACCAAATTGCCTGTGCACATCCCTCAAAGTGACAATCAGCTTCATACAACTTCACTCATATCCACCATAATACATGAACCAAAGTTCCCTGTTTAGTCAGAGTAAGAGCTGCTACTGACGGTCCACATGTCTATACCTGAGAGTGTCAAGTCTCCATTGTGGATCCTCCAGCCCAGCAGACAGTAGCTTGACTCCTAAGTTTCCTGGATGATTGTAGCTCAGGTCCAGTTGTCTCAGATGGGAGGGGTTGGAGCTCAGAGCTGAGGCCAGTGAAGCACAACCTTCCTCTGTGATCAGACAACCTGACAGGCTAAACACACACACACAAACAGGGCCTCACTGTCGGTGTAAACAGTTTGTTAGACGTTCACAGTAGCCCGCTGTTTTTTGTTATAAAAAAAGAAACCCTCAGGAAATGGCGCTAAAGGCTCGACACCAAGGCTAACATGTAGCAGTCCTACTACATCTTTTCCTCCATCTTCCCAGGTCAATGGCACTTGACTCTCCTCGTTTACTCCTCTCACAGAGAGCGAAGTATCAGAACTCCTGACCCGTAGCCGTCCCACTACATGCCCACTGAAACTGATTCCTACCAATCTCCTCTAAGCCATATCTTCTACCGTGGTCCGTGTGTTAAATACTTCTCTGGCTTCGGGAACCTTCCCAACCACTTTCAAAAGGTCTCAGATTACACCCTTACTCAAAAAGCCCTCACTCGACCCAACTCAAGTCCAGAAGTATCGACCAGTTTCTCTTCTACCATTTCTATCCAAAGCTGTCGTACAAACAGTCTTCAAACATGTCTCAGAATTCCTCTCATAGATTGACCTCCTAGGTCCATATCAGCCTGGTTTTAAGAGTGGCTACTCTACTGAAACAGCTCTTTTGTCTGTGACAGAAGCCCTAAGGTCAGCCCAGTCCTCGGTTTTTATTCTGCTTGACCCATCAGCTGCCTTTGGCACAGTCAATCACAGGATACTGCTGAAGGCTTGCCACCTTCAACAAAATCTAAGACTGAATTCTTGGTCATTCCAGCCAAGCAATCTATCCACCATAACACCCAACTGCAAACTAACTCCTCTTCTTCACTCCAACCAAGGTGGTGAGAAACTTGGGTGTCATGATTGATGACCAGCTGTCCTTTTCAGACCATGTTGCTGCTGTCTCTTGGTCGTGCCGCTTTGCTCTATACAATGCTCTATTTAAAAAATCAGACCCTACCTCACTCAGTACGCCACTCAGCTTCTGGTGCAAGCCATGGTTATCTCTCGCCTCAACTATTGCTACCTACGTTCCTTCTGGGCCACTGCGCTCCTCCAACGAACGCTGCCTCCCTACAATCTCAGTCCCTGTTCTCATCTGTGACACCATGATGGGGCTACCACATGCAATCAGAATAGGGTCGTCCCTCTCTAGCTCTTTAAAACTCATCTCTTCCGAGAACACTTTCTCTTGTAACACCTCTAACATTACATTACATTTATTCATTTAGCTTGCACTTTTATTGAATGCGACTTACAGTTGCTATACATGTCAGAGGTTGCAAGCCTCTGGAGCAACAATGGGTTAAGTGTCTTGCTCAGGGACACAATGGTGGATGGTCACAGTGGGAAGTGAACCTGGGTCTCTCACACCAAAGGCATGTGTTTCATTTATTGCACCATCGCCACATGTGCTATTCTTCTTCTATCCCCTTACAATTCTCTTGTACTGATTACAATTTTTTTTTAATTCTTACTTTTTTCCCTAGGTATTTACCCCATTGATTCCATACGTGCTATTAGTTCTTACTAGTATTTATAGCTGCCCTTATTAGTATGTATTGTCAGTTGAAGATCTTGTGCTGTATTTGACGCTTTGTTGATGCTTCTATGCTGTTCCTCACATGTAAGTCACTTTGGATAAAAGCGTCTGCTAAATGAGTAAATGTAAATGTAAAAAATTTACATTTGCAGTGGCGCAATGGATTAGACACACACCTTTGGTGTGAGACCCTGGTTCAATCCTCCACTGTGACCCATCCACCATTGTGTCACTGAGCAAGACACTTAACCCCTAGTTGCTCCAGAGGCGTGCGACCTCTGACATGTATAGTAATTGTAAGTCGCTTTGGATAAAAAGCGTTAGCTAAATGAATAAATGTAAATGTAAAAAAAAAGAATGCAAGTCCAACTAATGCTCCATCTCCTGCACTACCTCTGGCTTTGAAACCAAACTCCTTGATGGTGGCTGGACTGTTGGAGTTGCCCTGGGTGAAAGACACCCATGTTGTGTGTTGATGTGTTAAGAGTTTTCTCCAGAAAATGAGAGGGTTGCTTCTATGTGACTAATGGTGCTTTCAGACCAAAAGCGAAGCAAGCGTTCGGGGCGGTGAGTTTACACACAAAGTCAATGAAAAGATGTGTAGAGCCGCAATCTCCTGTCGGGGGAGGGGCCCGGCAACACAAAGGCAACGCGAAGGAATTCGCATGAGAAGTCATGCTAAGTCGCGATAGCATATCAATTGATGAGATTGTCCGCACGTCACCGAGGCTTCAGAGCGTTGTGTGGAGAGGGCAAGGCAGAGCGGGGGATTGAAAATCTGCTGGCCGGCTGAGAGATGCTAAACTTGGGGAGCAGGGAGCAGCGCTTCAACCATTAGACAAATAAACCCCCGTAGTCGGTCGGATTCTGCTCTGACAACTACGTCATATACTCGCAGGAGCTCGGAGTAAACTGCTCTTATTACATTAGCTTTTTACTTTAGTTTTCAACGTTGATTTATCTTCACTGGAGCTTCTCAGCAGCTAGCTTCTGTGCACATCCGGTTCCAATGTTGTTGTTAGCGTCGTTAGCTCTGTCGGACTTCATATTTATATAAATACCAGACAAAACTGGACATTACTTAGAGAAAAGAAAGCGAGGAGGTTGAACTACCTGTTGAGTTCAGAAAACATGTGTCTCTAACTTTATTATTATTATTCCAGCTATCATTGTACTTTAATGTTAGCATAGCCCTGATCGATCCAAACTCCATTCAGAAAACAAACATTTTAGAAGTTGTTGTCTTGCTGATAGACCTAACAAAGCATGAATTCACATGTTTAACAAATCTGCATCATCTTGTAGTTATTTCGGCATCAGTTTAATCCGTTTATTGCTATTTAATCACAGCAAAATGTTTACTTTGGGTTCATACAGTTGTAATAAAGGTGAGTAGTGTTTATTCATGTTATCGCACTAAAATCGCCTTCTCGCATTGTGTGTGAACACTTGCAGCGAATGTACTCATGCGAGGAAAGTGTCGCGAGGCGAAAATTCGCGGTTGGTCTGAATGCGGCATAAGAGTTGCTGAGAGGAGGGCTCCAACTGTTGTCTTTGCTTCTTCACCTAACAGAAAGTCACAAAATGTGCATACATTTAATTTCTGTAGATCTTTACCCTTGCAAGTATACTGGCGTGGTCATGGGGGCTTCTCTTACCTGCCTTTAAGACTGGAACAACATATTTCTTGTGCTTGAAGTTCTGGCAGAAAATTATGTTTACATACAACTCCTGACCTGGCTTCCCCTTAAGTACCATATTGCTGTGACATTTAATACAAGATCATAAAAATGACTATAAAGCCTCAACATTTAACTTGCCAGATGACTCTTTGCAGACAGCTGAATTCTGACCTGAGAGTTTCCAGTGTACAGTGTGAACTCTCCAGTCCAGCAGACAGCAGCTTCACTCCTGAATCCTTCAGGTCGTTGTTATTCAGGTGCAGCTCTCTAAGACTACAAGACTGGGAGTTGAGAGCTGAAGACAAAATTTCACAGCTTCTCTCTGACAATTTACAGCCATTCAACCTAAAAATGTTTGATCAGGCAGTTTATTCACTGGTCAAGTGTTTTTAGAAAAAGGTTTGCTCAATACATTTAAACAAAAGGCTGAATCCTGACCTGAGAGATTCCAGTGTTGGGAAAGAACTCTCCAGTCCAGAAAACAACAGCTTCACTCCTGAATCCTGCAGGTTGTTGTTACTCAATTCCAGCTCTCTCAGACCAGAGGACTGGGAGCTGAGAACTGAGGACAGAGCTTCACAGCTTTTCGCTGACAGTTTACAGCCACTCAGCCTAAAAAGGATTTTTGTCAGTACGTTCAATTAATATAATTAATATCTGTCATAAGTAAAGCTCAGAGAGTCATCATTTTCAAATAGCCAAACACTAACCTGAGATTTTCCAGTCTGCACTGGAGACTCTGTAGTCCAGAAGACAATAGCTTCACTCCGGAATCCTGCAGGTTGTTATTACTCAGGTCCAGCTCTCTCAGACTACAAGACTGGGTGCTGAGACCTGAAAACAGAGCTTCACAGCTTCTCTCCGAGAGGTTACAGCCACTTAACCTAAAAGGGATTTCAATCAGTTCATTCAATAATCAATAGCCTATATGAAGTAAATATCAGTGTAAAGGGTCATCATTTTAAAATAACTGAACATCAACCTTAGAACTGACACTCTGCAGTGTGGACTCTTCAGTCCAGCAGAAAGCAGCTTCACTCCTGAATCCTTCAGGTCATTGTTATTCAGGTGCAGCTCTCTCAGACTACAAGACTGGGAGCTGAGAACTGAGGACAGAGCTTCACAGCTTCTATCTGAGAGGTTACAGCCACTCAGCCTGAAGAGGATTAAGCAACACATGAGAAGAAAAACAAACGATAGTTGTTAGTAGTAGTTTTACAGGTTTTAGTAATGCCAAATTTAACATAGATAGTTCTGTATGCACATACAGAGCTTTGTTGGAGTCATGGACCACTGGCACCAGCCTCAGAAGAGCCTCCTCTGAAGCAGAATATTTCTTCAGGTCAAACACCTCCAGATCTTTTTCTGATGACAGTAAGATGAAGACCAGAGCTGACCACTCAGCAGGAGAAAGTTTATCTGTGGAGAGACTTCCTGAACTCAATGACTGTTGAATCTCCTCCACTAGAGAACGATCATTCAGTTCATTCAGACAGTGAAACAGATTGATGCTTCTCTCTGCAGACAAATTCTCCTTGATCTTCTTCTTAATGTACAGGACTGTTTCCTGATTGTTCTCTGAGCTACTTCCTGTGTGTATCAGCAGGCCTCGTAGTAGAGTCTGATTGGTCTCTACTGAAAGACCCAGGAGGAAGCGGAGGAACAAGTCCAGGTGTCCATTTGGACTCTGTAAGGCCTTGTCTACAGCACTCTCATAGAAATCTGTAGATTTGCTTTCTGACACTTCCTTTGGCAGCAGATTGACACCAGAGTTGATGAATGTCAGATGGACATGAAGAGCAGCCAGAAACTCCTGAACGCTCAGATGGACGAAGCAGAACACCTTGTCCTGGTACAGCCCTCTCTCCTCTTTAAAGATCTGTGTGAACACTCCTGAGTACACTGAGACTGCTCTGATATCGATGCCACACTCTGTCAGGTCTGATTCATAGAAGATCAGGTTGTCTTTCTGCAGCTGCTCAAAAGCCAGTTTTCCCAGAGACTCAATCATCATCCTGTTCTCTGGAGTCCAGTGTGGATCCGTCTCAGCTCCTCCATCATACTTGGTGTTCTTCAGTTTGGTCTGAACCACCAGGAAGTGGATGTACATCTCAGTCAGGGTCTTGGGCAGCTCTCCTCCCTCTCTGGTCTCCAAGACCTCCTCCAGAACTGTAGCAGTGATCCAGCAGAAGACTGGGATGTGGCACATGATGTGGAGGCTTCGTGATGTCTTGATGTGGGAGATGATTCTGCTGGCCTGCTCCTCATCTCTGAATCTCTTCCTGAAGTACTCCTCCTTCTGTGGGTCAGTGAAACCTCTGACCTCTGTCATCATGTCAACACACTCAGGAGGGATCTAATTGGCTGCTGCAGGCCGTGTGGTTATCCAGAGGCGAGCAGAGGGAAGCAGGTTCCCCCTGATGAGATTTGTCAGCAGCACATCCACTGAGGTGGACTCTGTAACATCAGTCAGGACCTCATTGTTGTGGAAGTCCAGAGGAAGTCGACACTCATCCAGACCGTCCAAGATGAACACAACCTGGAACTCTTCAAAGCTGCAGATTCCTGCTGCTTTGGTTTCAGGAAAGAAGTGATGAACAAGTTCCACCAAGCTGTACTTTTTCTCTTTCAGCACATTCAGCTCTCTGAAAGTGAATGGAAATGTGAACTGTATGTCCTGGTTGGCTTTGTCTTCAGCCCAGTCCAGAGTGAACTTCTGTGTTAAGACTGTTTTCCCAATGCCAGCCACTCCCTTTGTCATCACTGTTCTGATTGGTTCTTCTCTTCCAGGTGAGGGTTTAAAGATGTCTTCTTGTCTGATGGTTGTTTCTGGTTTTTCTGGTTTCCTGGATGCTGTTTCAATCTGTCTGACCTCATGTTCATCATTGACCTCTGCAGTCCCTCCCTCTGTGATGTAGAGCTCTGTGTAGATCTGGTTCAGAAGGGTTGGGTTTCCTGCTTTAGCAATCCCCTCAAACACACACTGGAACTTCTTCTTCAGGGTACACTTGAGTTTTCGTCGGCACACTGTAGCAGTTCCTGAATAAGCAAACAACAAATGAAGTCAGTGAGTGGATCCTACAGAAAATCTGAGAATCTAAACATTTAAATGTGGCTGTTTCCCATGTCGCCTCCAATTCCTCTTTCCATCATGTTAAATCTGTTCAAATATTCTTACTACTCCGCCAGAGACGCTCAGCCAGCTCCTCCTGCTTCATTCTCCTCAGGAAGTCCAGTGTGATCTTCAAAAATGCCTCTCTGCTGCTCCTCCTCTGCTCTTCATCCTCACCGTCCAACACCTCCTCATCCTTACTCAGACTTTTTTTCAGGACATTTAATGACTCAATATGTGACTTATTTCAGCGACACCAGACATTATGTTGTTCAAGCCAGCTGTTAGACAAAAAGCTAAAGGAAGAATGGAGAACGAGGGAGAAAGGCGTTCTTTCCACAGCTGGAAGTAGCTGCTGCCATTATTGTGTCACAGTCTAAGATGCAAAGAACATTGTCGTCTATGGTAAACTCTGTGCGACCAGCAAAAAGCTTTCAACCGTGAACAATTCTACATCTAATTTATTGAAGCATCTGCTAAAGTAGCACAGCAACATGAAACTTACAGAAAGAAATGTTTTGTGAAAATACGGAATAGCCTACTGCTCTTAAATACATGTGCAGATAATAGTTCAAAAGTCGGGATTTACTTGCTTTATTTTTTTATTTCAGCCGGTGGCGTTATATACGTTATATTAAAAAAAAACATACTCCTTGCTGCTGTTATGAATATCATATTAGTTAAAAAGTGGGGAGAGAGTCCTTTGTTTGGGGGTGAAGGAAGTGGTAGTAATAGTAGTAGTAGTTGATTTATTTGTGGCAGCCCACAAATAAATCAACGCACACACATATTGAATTTTCTATGTTTTTTTACTAGACGTATTTAAAGTCATATTTGATTGCAGAGCTGCATGCAGTGCATATATTCAGGCAGCACCTCCACCTGCTCTCTCTCTCTATGTAAAAAAAACACATTCTCCACTACAAGGACGCTCTTTCTACAGCCAAATCCACCTATTATGCAGGTATAATTAGTTCAGGCGAAGGAAACACCAGAGCCCTGTTCTCCATGGTCAACAATACACTGCGGCCACTGGACTCTCTCGTACCTCATCTGTACACAACTGCTTACTGTAACTCCTTAATGTCATTTTTTAATGCCAGTACACAAGATTCACCAGCAACTGACTACTAATACCTCTCATAGTTTGTCTTTTTCAGTTCTCCCGACACCTCTTTGTCGTTCATTTTCAAGTTTCTTGCTTACCTCTGTTGCTGAAATATTGGACGTTATGTTATGAGTTAAGGATTCTGGTCTTGTTTTGGTTCCATGTCTTGAGTTCTACTGTTTTGCCTTGTTTATTCTTGTGATGATTTTGTGTTGCATGTCTTAGTTCCTAGTTCTGTCCCTTAGCTCATGTCTTGGTGTTTACTCCTGGTCTGCATACTTCTGTGTTGTTATTTTGCCCATGTCTGCTCTGTGATTAGTCTTTTTTCCCTGATGGTTGTAGTTTATTTGTATAATTTGTGATATGTCTGCTTGTGTTCTGGATTAGTGTGTTATTTATATTATTCTGATCTGTTCTGTTCAGTGCCAGCCTTAGTTCTTGTCCAATTCTATTTCTACGTGGTTGTCGTTATTAATTTCCCAATTGTCATGATTGGTGTCTGTCTGTCAGTTCATGTTCCCTGCCAGTTTCATTTATTCATTTGGTTATGATCATTCGGTGTTAGCATGTTCTGTTCTGTTCAGCCATCTTAGTCCGTTCTGTCTTGTGGAGTTGCTTGTATTTCTCACTTCTGGATTCTGGATTTTCTGTTGCATTGCTCTTTTGCTTGGATTGTGTTTATTTTTTAATTTTTGTTAATAAACCTTTTGAACTGATGCTGCTCTGTGTTCTACATTTGGGTCCTCCAACCTGCTGAACCCTACACTCGCTGTGACACGTTATTAGAAATTTTAAACCAACTACTTGTCAGCTTGACCCTCTTCCTACCATCTTGGTGAAGGCCTGTTCAACTTCTCTCTCTCTTCCCATATAACTACCATAATACATTCCTCTCTCACCTCTGGTATTGTTCCCTCGTCTCTCTATCAGCTGCAATAACTCCTATACTTAAGAAACCCGGTGCAGACCCCAACAATTTCAACAGCTTCCGTCCTATTTCTAACCTACCTTTTCTTTCTAAAATTCTTGAAAAAACAGTTGCATATCAGGTCCATGCACACATGTCTGAGAATAACCTCTATGAACAATTCCAATCTGGGGTTAGGGGTTAGGTAAAGGGTTAGGGTTTAGTGCAGCCTTTGACACCATCTCTCATAACATCCTCCTTGACAGATTAGTCTCTATTGGACTCGCCCTTGGACTGGATTAAATCATATCTCTCTTGCCGCTCTAAGTTCATCCAACTCAAACATTTCAAATCAGAGCTATCCCCTGTCACTACCGGTATTCCCCAGGGCTCTGTCCTGGGGCCCCTTCTGTTCATCATCTATCTGTTTCCCCATATCTTTCGTAAATTTAACATCCATTTCCACTGCTATGCGGATGACACCCAGCTCTACCTGTCCACCAAACCTACCACATCTCTCCCACCCACCTCCCTCTCTGATTGCCTAACAGAAACCAAATCCTGGTTCTCTTGCAACTTCCTCAAACTTAACAGTGACAAAACCAAGGTTCTCCTCATTGGCTCCAAATCCACTTTGACTAAATGTGACAGTTTTTCTCTTACCATTGACAACTCCCCAGTTTCCTCCTCCCCTCAGGTCAAGAGTCTGGGTCCTTCAGCAGCTTCACTGGCTCCCAGTTAAATAACGCATTGATTTCAAGACTCTGCTCCTGAGCTTCAAGGCCATTCATAACCTCGCTCCTCTGTACCTCAGTGACCTCCTTCATATTAACACACCCACCCGTACTCTTAGGTCTTCTTCTTCTATTCACCTCACTGTACCTCCTGCTCGTTTGACCACCATGGGGTTCAGAGCCTTCAGCCGCTCTGCCCCTCATCT
Source organism: Micropterus salmoides (assembly GCF_014851395.1). Taxonomy (NCBI): domain Eukaryota; kingdom Metazoa; phylum Chordata; class Actinopteri; order Centrarchiformes; family Centrarchidae; genus Micropterus; species Micropterus salmoides. The sequence continues at coordinate 2,305,318 of NW_024044348.1, read as the reverse complement.
ATTGAACTCTCTTCCACCAGACATCTGCAATGTTGACTCGCTCTCCATTTTGAAATCCTGCCCGAAAACACACCTTTTTAAACGGGCATATCCCACATGATCACTATTTATCAGAATATAGCAATCTTTGTTTCCAAATATTATGTACCCTGACTTAATGCACTATAATTATACTTGTTGATTTTATCGATTTATTGTTTTACTGTCATATTATGTTTTGTGAGGTGACCTTGAGTGTTCAGAAAGGCACCTATAAATAAAATGTAGTATTATTATTATTATACATCGCTGCACAAACCTGTCCATTGTTACAATATAGCCGGGTTGTCAAGGTTAGCACGCTGTATACAGCTGGTAGTCAATATTGACTTTTCAAAGACATACTGATATAATTGAGGTGACTGTTGTACAGGTGTACACTGTGATGTCACTGCTGAAATGGTCTACTGTTCAGTCCTACAACAGACTATGAAGCTCTGGAGCAAGACGGGATCCCTCTTCTCAGGAGAGTCAGATAATAACTGTTCACTTTTAAATTCTTACCTTCCACTCTTCAGGGACACACATCTGGGTTCAGTAGAGTCTGGTTTCTGTCGCTGCATCCTGATTCAAACAAACAGTTGACCAATGAAAAGTTATTTAAAAGTGAACAAAACAGGTTTGACCAGATTCGCTCTGTTCATCAGAATATTGATAATACTAAGTCATGTTTTAAGTATTGATACTAGTGTCAGGATCAATACTAATGGATCTGTATCTCCTTTGATCATGCCCTGGACATCAGAACACTCCTCTTGGGGACAATAAAGTCTAGAAGGATTTAAAGAACTGCCCTCTGGGAGTCTCTCGCTCTCAGCGTGTCTACTGCATGAACCTCAGCTGTCTTCATTTTGTTTGGTTTGCCACCAGCCAACATGCATTACACCTCATTTTCACTCAGCCAAAAACATGATTGACTGAATTTTCTCCTACTTACACACCCCAGCAGGTAGTTCATATGTTTATTAGTTTGAGTTAAATAAACTACTTTTGACGGGTATTTCCTGTTTGAGGCCTCCCTTATGTTGCCAGCCTTGAGCCAAGCGGTGACAACTGTTTTGTGCGTTGATCACCTCGTTAGTTTAGTGCTTCAATCAGTCTCTGTAGGATGATATCGCTGTACAAAAGCATCTCATCGTCACCTTAGCAAACACAAAAGACCTTTAAAACAATCTGTGGGATCTCCCACAGATGGCGATGTCAATTCCCAAGAGAGCTGATCGGTCAGTAGGCGGAGTTTTTATAGAGTTAATCTCTTACTTGGAACATAGCCTGCTCCGGAGCAGGTCACCATAAGTTACTGTACCATGGTGAGGAACCTCAGAAGGAAGTGAAGCACAGTCTTTATTTAAAATTATTAATATTAAACAGTATCAGTGTTGACATCAAACTGATGGTTCTGGTCCTGGTATTACTTTGCATCAGATCAAAACTCTATTTTGTGGCATCGACCACCTCTACTTTGAAGCTCTGGAACAAGATGGGATTCCTCCTCTCAGGACAGTCAGGTTTTAAAAATAACAATAATAATCTTTTTTTATGAACCACTTTTCAAAAACATGTTACAAAGTGCTTTCAGAAAGACAAAAACACAAGTAAAACAAGATACGCGATAATAAGAAACGTCAGGTTTAAATTGTTACCTTCTATTAGCAGGTTGTCCATACATAAAGTCAATAGGATGACCCATGGACCAGTCACTCTTCAGGGACACACAGCTGGGTTCAGGAGAGTCTGGTTTCTGTTGCTGCATCCTGATTCAAAAAAACAAATAACTACTAATGAAGTTTAAACTTGAAAAAGATTCATTCTGACCAGACTATCACCAGTTTTTAGAAGCAGATAGAAAATCAGTAAAATTACAGTATATGAGTAAAAGATGAGCGAGAGATGCAATCCCGTCTTAGTTGATTAGCTGAATAATTAGTTGCTGGAGTGTGTTCATTAGGAAAGATATTAGTTCATTATTAGTTCCTGGAAGCTGTTGTTGGAAGCTGAGCGTGTAGGTTCACTACACAGATGTGACAGTGAATAATGATGGTGGAGAGATATGAGAGCTCTGACATGGAGAAGAGTCGTGAATCTCACCTCTGAGCTTCCTGTTCCCCCTCCTCTCTCTCCTCACACTGATCCATAGCTGCTGCAGAGCTGCACTCTGTCACCACAACAACACTGAGGACGTTCAGCTGATCCACATCCGGTCACAGAGACTCTGAGCTTCAGCTGGAGAGGCAGCACAGAGAGAGAAGATGCTGCTGGTTCTCCTTCATCAGTCTATTTAAGGTGAGGCTGCTGTCACTTCATCATCACTTCACTGTCAAAGTCTACAAACACCAGGGACACCACATCAGATCTACCCTCTCCTGACAGCTCGAGGAGGGGCCCCACCACCATCGTGGGCCCCGTTACAAACAGCCAGACTTCATATGGAGAACAAACATTTAACAGGCTCAGCAGCTGATAGTTGATTTGAGGAGACAGAAGGTGAAGACACACAATGATTACATCAAAGGATCTAAAGTGGAAGAGCAACATCTAAACTCTTTCTAACATTTCATCTCTCCTCATTGACAGAAATGGAGAGGACAAAATATTAGAAACACTTCTTAGTAAAAGACAATACAATTCAACAGCAGCACAAACTACAGCCTCCAGAATGATCAACTTAAATTAACACATCTCTCACAAACTCAACATTAATACATACTCATATATTTGTAAATATTTTATTAAATGACAACGCTGAAAACACTTTGCTACAATGGAAAGTAGTGGGTGTACAGCTTGTACACGCTTGTCAGAAGGGAGGCAGGATCCCGTCCCTTCAGAGACCGGGCCGCAGGACAGTATTCCAACATGATAACGACCCCAAACACACCTCCAAGACGACCGCTGCCTCGCTAAAGAAGCTGAGCGTAAAGGAAATGGACTGACCGAGCATGTCTCCAGACCTGAACCCTACTGAGCATCTGTGGGGCTCCTCAAACAGAAGGTGGAGGAGCGCAAGGTCTCTAACATCCACCAGCTCTGTGACGTCATCATGGGGGAGTGGAAGAGGACTCCAGAGGCAACCTGTGAAGCTCTGCTGAACTCCAGGCCCAAGAGGGTTAAAGCAGCGCTGCAAAATAATGGTGACCACACAAAATATTGACACTTTGGGCCCAATTTGGACATTTTCACTTGGGGGTGTCCTCACTTTTGTTGCCAGCGGTTTAGACATTAACGGCTGTGTGATGTGTCACACAGTATAGCATATGCTGCTACTAATCACACAACTGTGTAACGTCACCTGAGACAGTACTGCACAGTAGTTCAACACAGGTCGAGAGTACTGTGTGTATGTGTACTGTTGGCTTTGTAATTTGTAATTTAAATGTTCGCCGTACCTTTCATTCAGCACAGCTAAGCACCGCTCCGTAACGTTACTCTATTAACTCTAACACGCTATTCAGTGCAGCGAGCAGCATATTGGCACAACACTCCCGAAAATAGGCAGAGTGACAGCGGCTATAGAAAGGCAGGGAGACTGCTTCACACAACATGCTGCGTGATTGTGTCAAGAGTTCTGGGAGGCAAGGTGGTAGGGTCTTCTGGTCAGCCTGAGAGAGGTCAAACCATCAAATGACTTGATCGATAGACTCTGTGGCCTTGCCATTGGTAAATATAAATAATCATTAAATTATGCCATACTACATATAAAGGGGCATTATGGAGTTTCCAGCGGCCACTAGTGGTGCGGTTTTAAGATTACAACCAGGCGTGTGCTCGTACACGTGCACGCTTGAACTCATGAGCGAGTATAATCTGAAACACAACCGCTTTCATACAGAAATCCTGCAATAAATGCAGAAACACCAGCATGCAGGCTGTGGCTTTTCACAGGCAACTCAACACCGGCTCTGTAACGTTACTTCACGTTACACCACAATAAATCTAAACTGAATGTTACGAAGCAAACAGTGGCAGGTCCGAGCTAATGTATCATTAGCTGGCTGCTCCTGGCTGGATCACTATAGGCTAATTTAGTAAACATATCGCTCCACATTTGGAACGATTTGTTAGTGGACTGCATGTCATTAGCTGCCGTGTTGTCGCGGTAGTACGAGAGAGGCTTGGGAGCGCGCACAGGGCTGAACCCAACCACGCATTAAAAGCAGAATAGTGGTTGATGCAAGCAACAGAGAAAACAGGCGTGTGCTTCATTTCTGAGTGAGTTTTGAGCCCACTGACAATAAGGCAATGAAAATTTGATTTATTAATAAGTAATTTCATTGAAAATCTGACAGATAGTCCATTTAAATAACTGATTTTGAATCAGTTCAACAACTTAGAGTGTACTGAAAGAAAAAGCCTCAGTAATGTTTCATGTGGACAATCATATGTCCATAACAGTATATCTACACAGGAGCGTTTAAACCACGTTTTTCAGTCCGTCTGATGGAACAGATACACTTCTTGTTTATGAAACACAGCTGTCTACACAGGTTACTGCCAAAACACAGGTGACCTACAATCAACACTGTGTGTTAAGGCATCAGTGGACCAGGAGCCACAAAAGAAGAACAATCCTCTGAGCCATAACTCAGTCAAATCTGAACACACAGACATGAAACACATTAAATCATTATCTCTCTGTCCCTCATGAAGAAACGTCCAGAAATCCACTTAGAAATCTGAGAAAGACGCTGCAGAACCTGCCCGAGAATATTCATGTTTAAGTTTTCTTCAGTATCACAGTAATCCAGTGGCAGCTGTCTGCTCATCTTTGGGAACACTGCTGCTAACAAGAGCTGCTAACAGCTGATTCAGCTTACTGCTGATGGGAACAGTTTGATTAGATGTTAATAAATATAGGCAACAAAATGGCCTAGGTAACTGTTAGCACCGAGCTGAGCCCTTCAGCACAAACAGCAGCTTTTCACACTCAAATGTTAAAATTTTCTGCTTTTTACATTTTTGTAAGCTAATAGTAGAAACAGAGAGCAGCTGAGTGTTTCAACACTGAAACTTACCAAACCTTCAACACGATGAAAAGATCTGCATCACCATGAGGGACAGAGTGAAAATAAAAAACGACTGAAAGAAAACAGGAAATAACCACAGAGAGAGAGAGAGAGAGCAACATTTCCTGCCACAGTGCACATATGAAGACTTTTGAACAAAGGTATTTACTTAAACGTGAATTATGTACAGTAGACACACACATTCATGACAATAAATCATACTGAATTAATTAATCATCAGCCAGGTTCATTATACATTAACATTGTCTATATCACCTGGCTCTATCCTTAAAAACCAGGAAGGACTTGCCCACCGGCTATCCTCCAGACTATAAGGAGTTAACAGTCAATTCAAAAAAACTTCCTGGAGTAACAACAGAAAGAAGCTCAGGGGGAATAATTATCTGGTTTAAAGCTCAATGTACCAATTCCATTGAACTTGTTAGAGAAGGTGAAAATTAGACAGTATATGGCTAAGTTGAAAAAGACCTGACCTCCAGCACCCAGCAGCACAATGCAAGTTCCACGTAGAGATTTAAAATAATAGTTATGGTAATGGAAGTGGCAATAATAATAATAAGTCGAGTTAGTAACATGCAATAATGGGATGAGGGAGAGAAAGTAGAGGAGAGAGGAGCTCAGTGCATCATGGGAAATCCCCCGGCAGTCTAGGTCTATAGCAGAATAACTAAGGGATGGTTCAGGACTCACCTGAGCCAGCCCTAACTATAAGCTTTATCAAAGAGGAAAGTCTTAAGCCTACTCTTAAATGTGGAGATGGTGTCTGCCTCCTGAACCCAAACTGGAACCTGGTTCCACAGGAGAGGAGCTTGATAGCTGAACGCTCTGGCTCCTAGTCTACTTTTGGAGACTCTAGGAACCACAAGTAACCCTGCAACCACAAGTAACTTCATTTAGTACAGTTATACATGAAATGTTAGGCACATCTGCCAGCTCATATGATATAAAGCTGCAGCAGTCCATGTGTATGATGTCAGGATGTGGTTTGGAGTTTTTCTTTTAATGGACTGGATCGTCTAGATCTTGACAATGTGTTATGACATAACATCTTTGCTAAATGTCATTTATCCGTGGATTATTATCCAGACTTTATAGGTGAGTCACTTCAGTTGTGATTGTATGTAGGCGGTCTGACAGAGGCGTAGGTTGTATTGCCGTTGCAATTTTATCTCTACCGCGTGGACCTCGTAACGGAGCTCACGGGGAAATTGAGCGGTGGAGGTCTTTGTATCTACGGTTATGCTCAGTTTGTTGGAGAGCATAACAAAGAGGAAGGTTCGCACTGAAAACTGTTTAAATGAACAAAAGGATTTATTAAAGATAACGCAACTTACAATTAACTCAAAACGCAACTAAACTCAACATACTCAAAAAAACAACCAAAGAAACAGGAGCTCCTGAAAGGCACCTGCCTTCCAGGGGGGAGATCAGGAGGAAAAGAGAGCCGTCTTGAATCCGCCATGGCTTTTAAAGACTTGAACAGGTGGCCGCAATCACTGACAAGGTGGGCATGTCCACCCAAACAGGAAGAAAGACCTGAAAACAGAAGAGAGAGAGAGCAGGCCAACACTACACAGTCCTAAGGCCCCAGGTCGTGTAAAAATGGAAGAATCATGCAGGCCTCACTTTTGAGGCTTTATTCATTAACCCACCTAAACAGAGGTTTCCCTTCCTCACGTGAGAGGCCTGACTGAAGCCCTAATATTGTTTTGAAATTAGTCTTCCAGGAGCCTGGGCACTGGCCATCACAAATGCTGAGAGGATTTGGATTTTGCTTCCTCTGCTTCATATTGCTGATGCTGCGAGTCCCTGATTCAGTCCATCTGACAAGGACTCGACATAATGAGCAGCAGGGTATGTTGAAGTGTGTAAAAAGACAGTCCCCTTGTGCCCTGGAGAGGAAATGTGTTGTTCTCTGCATTTATCCCATCCTAATTAGCAGCATTTGGACAGCTATTGTGAAGCACACAGTGCTCCTAGTTCAGGGCCTCGCTGTGGTGCACCTTCAGCAGCGGTCTGTGCTGGACTCGAACCAGCGACCCTCTAGTCTCAGAGAATGCGAAGAGTTTGAAGAGAGATTACTGAGTTATTAACAAGTCCCCACAGATTGAGCTAATGCCGCAAAGAGTTATTATCAAGGTCTTGAACCCCCAACTTCTTGCTACACATCCCTTCACATTACCGCTACAGGAGCACAGGAGCTACTCGTCAGATGATGTCTGGGGATGAACGTCATTCAACTACAAGCAGTCCACTAGTAAAACTCTCTGTACTTGTATCACGCCTCACATGGATTCAGTTGCCTGTCTGGTTTGTTGTTGACATGATCAAAGAACCACCGTGTTGAGTAAAGTTTTTGTACTAACGACAAGATCTCCCACTTCAAGCAGTGATGGTGATCAGATGAGAAAGTCTGTGATCTTGGTTGTACAACATCTTACCAAGTTCTTTAAGGCAAATTTGTCAAAATAAAAAACTAAAGACAAACAACAAAAGATAGAACAACGAGAGCTTTTAATTTAAAAATGACTTTATTTCCATTTTCAAGGTACAAAAAAACCCATACAAACATACGTGTCCTATAAATCCATCTAACCATGGAGATAAAAAGTATAGATTTCATTAACAACATCTAAAAACATTAGAAAACATGGTGAACGCTCAGGATTATTACAAGAAGCTGTTCCAAATCTGAATAAAACAACAGTTTAATATCAAATATAAAAGAAATAGCAGTTAGCAGATGGAGTTCATTCTGTTTTAGATGTTGCATGTTACCAAGAGTTGTTGGTTAAACTGTTCAAATGTTAATAATTAAAGTGATGAAATCAGATAAATGAGTTTTTGTGTTTGAGTCTGAGACACACTGTGAGTGCTGATCTTCAGTCAGCAGTGTTTCTGACCTACAGAGAACACAGAGCCACTGAGGAACCAGACCAGAGCCTAAAGCCAGGATAAACAGGTTCAGTGAACGTGGTGTTGAAGGTGTGGAGGTGGGTCAGTTTGTCAGAGGAGACTTCGTAGAAGGACAGAGTGCCAGCAGGACAGTCCACATACACTCCTATTCTGCGAGAGGGGGTGGGGGAGGAGAAGGGGGAGAGATAGTAAACTAAGGAGGAGACAAAGGAGAAGAGAGTGTAGATTAAAGAGGAGAAGAAAGACAAAAAGAAAGAGAAAGAGAAGGAGAAGGACGGACAAGCATTTTGTCGAAGATAAAGGGAGAGAAAGAAGAGGACACCAAGGAAATATTCAGGCCAGGCAACGAGGAGAATGGCAATGAGGAGGAGTGTGAGGCAGTCTTGGAGGTAGAAGATGGATTGTCTTGTGTCATTGTGCCCCACAGAATAACGACCATCAGAACAGCTCAGACTCCAGGACTGATCATTGTCTCCAAACAAACAGTCTTTCCTGTTTCCTCTCCTGCTGATTCTCCTGTAAGTCGCAGCTATTTCAACTCTTCCTCTGCACTCCACCTCCCAGTAGGAGCGACCAGTCAGACCATTTGTACACATCAGCTGAGGCCAGTCAAACCTGTCTGGATGATCAGGATATGACTGCTCCTGTTCCACATATGTCACCTTCTTGTTGTTAAACGTAAGTTTGAGCTCTGCGTTCACTGTGTTTGTGTCCAGCTCCAGTTCACAGGCATCTGATGGAGAGAACAGACACAAACATCTGCAGGTTACCATCTATTCATTTAAACTGATCAGCCATAACATTATAACCACCTGCTGGTCATTATGCAGGTCTCCCCTTTCTGCCCAAACAGCCTGACCCATTGAGGCCTGGACTCCACTCTGTATGCACTGTGTTCTGACACATTTTATCAGAATCAGCATCAACTTTTTCAGCAGTTTGACCTACAGTAGCTCATCTGTTGGGGCCAGCCTTCCCTCAGTGATGAATAAAGTACTTATGATTTGTGATTCTGGTCTCTGCATTGACCTCCTACATAATGAAGACCCTGGAGAGACTAGTGCTGGAACAGCTGCAGCCCATGGTCAGAACTCATGGACCCCCTTCAGTTCGCCTACCAGCCCCAACTGGGAGTTGAGGACACCATCATTTCCCTGCCTAATCGCGTCTACACCCATTGGGACAATCCAGTAAGCACTGTAATCAATCAGTGTTGTTCACTTTACCTGTCAGTGGTCATAATGTTATGGCTGATTGGTGTATTAACAACTTTACTGACAATTACCAAAAGTAAATCAGTCAAACTTTTTTTTTTCATACTGAACTATGAAAAATGTTTGACAAAACTGAAATGAAAAATGCAGTTACTTAACATGAGAGCCACGGGACCAGTGATCTTCAGTTTCTTTTTTCTTTTAGACCCGAGGATGACAACTAATGGAGATCCAAATCAATAAACACAAGTACTGAATAAAGTATTGCTAAAAACTGCTACTGCAGGACAAATAAGCTCTGAATCACCCACTCTCTAAAAATGCCACTACCGCCGCGAAGAGGTCACTTTAAGCAAAAAAGTTTGGACATTCGCACATCAAATCTCAAACTGTGTCAGGCATGCCAAGTTCAAAGGAAAAAAACTTTATTATTTGGATCCAAAAACAGAAACACTAAGTAGAGCAGGATCAGTTTGTCTAGTTTTATAAACAAAAAACACAAAATTGCACAAACTTACGGTGGTTCAGGCTATGACAAAGATATCAATGGAAGCTGCCCCAACAAAAGCTAAATAATTCAAACAAGGCGTGGGCAATCTCTTCAAAGTCCACAGTCAAATGAAAAGGAATATTTCATGTAGAACAGGCAAGTGAACTTAAAAAAACTAAATCCACTGAGAACATTCACACAGGGGTAGAGGCTCAAAAAGGGTCAGAAAAATGTGGGAAGGGATCGTTGGGCAAGAGTACTTGGGCAGGATTAATGGGACCAGGGCTCTGAGGCAGACAACCAGAGGGGCTGGACAAGGGTAGAGCAGGGGACCACAGGTGGACGGCCTTGAGGCAGGAACAAAGGGCTGAACGTGTCTGGAGGGCAACCAGGAAACCGACAGCGAAGACGTAATCCCTCAGGAGGTCGGCCGAGAGGGCTAAGAACACCACACACCACAAATTAGTGTAGAAACTTTCTCCAGAATGCAAGAAATTAAGTGTTTAATGCTCAAAATTTGCATCGTACAGCTGCTTTTATTGCATTTAAATCATTTTACTTATTTTGTTATTTGGCTCAAGATTCTAGTCTAATGTACATTGAAAAAGGTTATAGTTATAAATACACTATTTTCTGTGAATCAAAGTTCATATTTACAACGGTTAAATTGAGTAGCACCTCCTCTGTATATATGAAGATTTAAAACATTTATATTGATATGATATTGTACATTATCTTCAATATCAGTAGTGTCAATGAGTGGTCTACGAGCCAATCAATGGACGAGCGAGAAGATGTGCTGTGCAAATGCGCTATGGCGCTCTGCAATCAAATAAGATTTTAAATAGGCCTAGTAAAAAAAAATCGAAAATCAATCTGTGGCAGTCAGCTTTGATATCGTGGCGGGCCGCCACAAATAAATGAACATATTGGAAACACTGATATGGAACACTGGCTCCGTCTGGCTCAGTAATACCTAGAACGGAGCTCTTGGTAGAAAAAGTAGTTCAAAACAGAGCGTTCAGACCAGGAGGAAATATTTGTTTTAGGTAGGTTTTTGCTCACAGGGATTTTTTTTTTTAAGCTTTGGCCATGTTTAACACAAACATCCAACATTATAGCATTGTAGATAAGTCATAAAATATGGGAAGTCTCCTTTAACTACTGCTTACGTTGCTTAAGGTTGAATCTAATTTAATCTGAAATTTTAGACAAAATGTGTAAATCGAATTATATATTTCATATCGTGATATAAGCCATATTGCCCAGTCCTACCCACTATGTGCCGTACAACTTGGCATCTCAACCAGATGTGCATACTTGTGTAAGGCAGCTGCCTGTATAAGCCCCTAGGTGTGCCGTAAGCCATTAGGTGATTTAATCTGAAAAAATAAATGTACGATGGGGCATTTGCTGCTTTCTGTACCTTGCATTTAGAGTTTGCGTTTTATATTACGCTCTTTTTAGAGATGTATTTCATTTGACTGTACATTAACCTTTATATAATTTCTCTTTATTTTTGGTACTAGAATATTATTTAAGTAAGAGATTCATTTATTTTGCAAGAAGATAAATGCTTTATGTTTGCTTTCTGTGCCCTGTAAGGTATTGGCTGTGTGTCAGAGAGAGAGGATTGTTGCAGTGGAGCAATAAAGAGCAGTGAAGGTCTCAACCACAATCCCGAATCCAGCGTCTGGCGCCTCCTTCCCTCCATACGACACCACACAACACCTACCAAAACACAACGCAGAGTCCAGGGGAGGCCTAGAGATGCCGCGACAGTCTGCACTGACTCAGATGCTGTGGGTTACACTTGCTTAGCTGTATCTAGGCTGCTGTATTCATCAGTTTTGTTGCATCAGAGTGTTTAGCTAGTTTTTGTGGATTTTAAATTGACTGACCGATCTTTTCAGCCACACTAACAAAAACAGAAGGTAAACCTGATTGAAACTGAGAAATCCACTACGTTAGTTAAAAGGATAAAAAGTGTGCAGACATGTGCAGCTGTGTTCTTGTGACTTCAATTAAAAAATCTATTTTGTCTTTTACATAATAAACAAACCAAACTTAAAACACACTCACACTTCCTCAGCCCACGTTTCAGTCTCTGCACTCCAACATGGTCCAGCCTGGAGGAAGAAACAAAGTCAGAATCGGCTTCATACAACGTCACTCATTTTCACAAAACACGAAAACACAACCCAAGCTCCTTGTTTAGTCAGAGTAAGAGCTGCTATTGACTGTCCATATGTCTATGGCTGATAGTGTCCAGACTGTTGACTATTCATACCTGACAGTGTCCAGTCTCCAATGTGGATAGCGCAGTCCAGCAGACAGCAGCTTCTCTCCTAAATCTCCTGGATGGTTGTAGCTCAGGTCAAGCTCTCTCAAATGTGAGGGGTTGGAACTCAGAGCTGAGGCCAGAGAGACACAGCCTTCCATTGTGACCTGACAACCTGACAGACTAAACACACACACACACAAAACAAACTTAGGAATAACATTCCTAACTTTTTTCAAAAGCATGGTCTTTCAATGTGAGAGCATGACTTACTGATTTCACGATCAGCTTCTCTAATGCTTTTCCTCAAAACCCTGCCTTTGCACTCAAAAAGACCCTGCTCGCTCTTAAATTTGCTCTGCCTCTGTTCAGACTGTGTGTGACGCACACATTATATGGTCACATTCTTGACAAGTATTCCAGCACTTGCTGATATTTTATAAGGCTTCTTTTATAGGTCATTGTCGACTTTGTTATTCTGGGTGCAATACTCAGCAGGATTTGGCAGCTGACCAGAACGCTGCTTTACGTTCTTGTTGGCTCTCGGGCATTCTGCTACAGGAGTCAGAGCATCAACAGCATAATGTTGTCCTGTCTGCTCATTTCACCTTTAATCAGGTTAGTGTCATGTATAAGCACGAAGAACACACATAAGTGATGTATGAATGTTTAATGCATTTTAAATGACCTGTAAGTAGGTCTAGTTTTATTAGTTGTTGTGCCTCTGATCCGTAGGCTAGCGCCGTCTTTAAATCCATCCGTCATGGCAGGCTAACAGTTCAGTTGCTTTGTGTATCTGCTCCTCACTTGTTTGGGTTAAAGACCTGAGAGCTCCTGTAACCAGAATTGTTAATTAGGTTTATAACTGATATACTATAATGTTACATATTCACCTGAATATTTAACATTATAGTTATTTTACACATACGCTTGTTAACCTGTTAAAAGCTGATCTTATATACAGTAGCATGAGGAACTTAAAGATATTTTCATATTGTTAAATATTTGTCTTGCTAAAACTGTGAAAATGTGAATAAATATTCTGCTATGAGTCACTGCAGCAACAGCATACGGTTGTCCTGTCTGCTCATTTCACCTTTTATCAGATTAACTGTTTGCATGTTCGCATGTCTGGGTTCTGCAACATGTGCTTGCAGATGAGGGCTGTGCGTTTACAACTATGCTCTATCATTTATTTCATTGTGTCGCAAAATTCCACACTTTACAGTAACATTTTAGAAAGAGGACAGAGCTTTGAACTGTGTTTTACGCAAAACTAACTTCAACCTGGTGCGTTCTTCCACACGTGCTGGTGTCTTCCAGGGAAGAAATTTGCATTAAGGGCTGCTTTCTCTTCCTGCTTTCTTACAGTGCAGATGCTTTGCTGCTTGCTCTTGCCTCCGCTTGCATTCTTTTGCTTAAACTCTCTTTATCTGCTAGAAATCAGCTCTTGGATACTTTTAAATCACTGGGACTGTCAGATAAAGTTGGCTCTTGCCATAACAAAACTTTTATGATCTCAGTGCTATGTGAGTGCGGTCTATCAATAGCACTAGCCTGTACTGGAGTTAAAGCTAATGCTAATTAGCAACAAGTTGCCCCCCTTCTCCACGGACGACTTCTACAAACTTCTACAGAAAATTTCAGTACTGGAAACCAAGATCCACAGGTTAGAAGTGAATGGACTACGTGGGAATGACACCACTTTACCGTGGACCCAAAACAGTGGACAAGAGCATGCTAACACACGACTAATTAGCACCAACAAGACTACCAAGAAGCAGGAGGCCTGTGTACTGGGTAATAAATCTTAAAGTGGGAGTCCTCCTGGAACGCTCTTGGTGCAAAGCCTAAGAGTAAATAATTTCCTGGGGAAATGGGAGGACGAGTAACAGGCAGAACCCAGCGCCCTGAGATTTGTGATGCGACTGGCTGACCTGCATTATCATCCAGGCAGAGCGCCTCTTCAACCCCTGTTCTTGGTAGGACGCAGCCGTGGACAGTTAGCAACAAACCTCCCCAACCACCCTCATTGGTCTCATCTCTGGTGGGGATGAGTATGCCTACAGGTGGGAGATTGACCATCTGGTGACCTGGTGCTTCCAGAACACGGTCGTGGATTTCAGAAAGAGCACAGCCCCACCCTCCCCCGTTGCAACTGTGGACTCCTTCCGCGTCCTGGGCACCATCATCTCCCAGGACCTCAAGTGGGAGCTGAACATCACCTCCCTCACCAAGAAGGCCCAGCAGAGGATGTACTTCCTGCGGCAGCTGAAGAAGTTCAGCCTGCCAAAGACAAGGATGGTGCACTTCTACACCGCCATCATTGAGTTCATCCTCACCTCCTCCATCACCATCTGGTACGCTGCTGCCACTGCCAGGGACAAGGGCAGGCTGCAGCGCATCATTCGCTCTGCAGAGAAGGTGATTGGCTGCAATCTTCCTTCTCTTCTGGACCTGTACGCCTCCAGGACTCTGAGGCGAGCAGGAAAGATTGCAGCTGACTCCTCCCACCCCGGACACAAACTGTTTCAGACTCTCCCCTCTGGCAGGAGGCTGCGGTCCATCAGGACCAAAACCTCTCAACACAAAAACAGTTTCTAACCGTCTGCTGCTAGCCTCATCAACAAGGCCCGGGCCCCCCCACTGACACTCCCTCCCCTTCGAATAATACAATCGTCTTCGCACATGTAAATATCACTTCATGTCATATCATGCACGAACCTGGCACATTGAACATATTTGTTGTTAATTTGTTGTAATAAAAAAAGTAAATTGTTGTTGATCCATTGTTATTTTTATTGTATTATTTTTCTCTATTCTTCTGTTATTCTTATATAACTTGCATTTGTTTATTACATTTATATATTTCTACATCTATTTATGTTAGCTGTATGTCTGTCTGTGTGTAGCACCTTAACACCAAAGCAAATTCCTTGTATGTGTAAAACACTACTTGGCAATAAAGCTCCTTCTGATTCTGAAAGAGAGACGTCTGTTGTATGGACAAGTCACTGTTCCAGCAGTTCCAGTCATGATTTGTGTCAGGTAACGTTTAATGACATTCCCATAAACATTCAGCTTACTTTCTAGTTCACCAAGACATGCTGTTGTTGTGATGTTAGCTAGTAGCAGAAGAGTTATGACTATTTCAGACTGGAGCTGCTGTGCTGCTCTGGGACCATCTTGTCCTCTCATGTTAGCTTTCCAGCAGCAAGTAGCCACAGTTTGCTAACCCACAACCTAGCTAACATTAACATTAATTGCTGTGTTGTTGTTCACTATAATTCATGGTACTGGATTTCTCCAGAATCTAAATAATAATATTTGATAGCAGTTCACATACAAACTCCTGAGTCAGCTAACTCCTTTAATACAAGATCATAAAAAAGACTCAAAATATTGAACTCTACAAACAGCTGAATCCTGACCTGAGAGTTTCCAGTCTGCAGTGTGGACTCTTCAGTCCAGCAGACAGCAGATTCACTCCTGCATCCTGCAGGTCGTTGTTACTCAGGTCCAGCTCTCTCAGACTACAAGACTGGGAGCTGAGAAGCGAAGATAAAGCTTCACAGCTTCTCTCTGACAGTTTACAGCCACTCAACCTAAAAATGATTTTCAGTCAGTTAATTCACATGTCAAATATATTTAGAAAAACTGTCTGTTAAGAACTTTTAACAAAAAACTAAATTATGACCTAAGAAATTCCAGCGTTGAGAATGAACTCTCCAGTTCAGCAGTCAACAGCTTCACTCCTGAATTTTGCAGATCATTGTGACTCAGGTCCAGCTCTCTCAGACTAGAAGATTTGGAGCGGAGAACTGAAGACAGAGCTTTACAGCTTCTCTCTGACAGTTTACAGCCACTCAGCCTGAAGATTTTAGACAGTACATTAAATAATGAAAATATCTCAAAAGTAACAGGGTCATCATTTTCAAAAAGCAAAACACTAACCTGAGAATTGCCAGTCTTTGTAGTCCAGAAGACAACATCTTCACTCCTGAATCCTGCAGTTTGTTGTTACTCAGGTCCAGCTCTCTCAGACTAGAGGACTGGGAGCTGAGAACTGAAGACAGAGCTTCACAGCTTTTCTCTGACAGTTTACAGCCAATCAGCCTAAAGTTAAATTCCAGTCAATTAAATCACAGGTCAGATATAAAAAGCAGAAAAATGTTTGCTAAGAAAATTGTAACAAATAGCTGAATCTTAACCTGAGAGTTTCTAATGTACAGTATGGGCTCTCCAGGCAAGACGACAAAAGCTTCATTCCTGAGTCTTGCAGGCTGTTGTTACTCAGGTCCAGCTCTCTCAGACTAGAGGACTGGGACATCAGAACTGAAGACAGAGCTTCACAGCTTTTTTCTGAAAGTTTACAGCCAGTTAACCTGAAGAAGAATGTCAGTCAATAAATTCACATTTCACAAACAAAAATAACAATATGTTTAAGAGAAATTTTAAACAATGCTGAATTCTGACCTAAGACCTTTCAATATACATTGTTGGCTCTCCAGTCCAACAAACAGCAGCTTCAGTCCTGAATCCTGCAGGTTGTTGTTACTCAGGTCCAGCTCTCTCAGACTACAGGACTGGGAGCTGAGAACGGAGGACAGAGCTTCACAGCTTCTCTCTGAGAGGTAACACCCAATCAGCCTGAAGAGAAATTTGAGCAGTCAATCACAGATCAAATATAATAAATGAACTGAATAAAAGACTTCTGGGCAAACATTTACAACTAGTTATGTCATGACCTGAGAGTATCCAGTCTGCAGTGTGGACTCTCCAGTCCAGCAGAGAGCAGATTCACTCCTGAATCTTGCAGGTTGTTGTTACTCAGATCCAGCTCTCTCAGACTAGAAGACTGTGAGTTGAGAACTGAGGACAGAACTTCACAGCTTCTCTCTGAGAGGTTACAGCCATTCAACCTATAAAATATTTTCAGTCAGTCCATTCATTAATTACTAGGCTATATAAAGAAAAAAGGAGCCCAGAAGGTCATCGTTTCAAACAGTTAAATACCTGAAAGTTTCCAGTCTGCAGTGTGGACTCTTCAGTCCAGCAGAAAGCAGCTTCACTCCTGCATCCTGCAGGTTGTTGTTACTCAGGTCCAGCTCTCTCAGACTAGAAGACTGTGAGTTGAGAACTGAGGACAGAGCTTCACAGCTTCTCTCTGAGAGGTTACAGCCACTCAGCCTGAAAAGGATTCAGCAATACAAAATCAAACAATTTCAAAAAGTACATTTAGTTTTATTCAATGAAAAAAGACATTTATCTGGGTAGTTAGATGTACAGTATGCACGTACAGAGCTTTGTTGGAGTCTTGGACAACTGGCAGGAGCCTGAGAAGGGCCTCCTCTGAAGCAGAATATTTTGTTAGGTCAAACACGTCCAGATGTTTTTCTGATGACAGTAAGATGAAGACCAGAGCTGACCACTGAGCAGGAGAGAGTTTAGCTGTGGAGAGACTTCCCGAACTCAATGACTGTTGAATCTCCTCCACTAGAGAACGGTCATTCAGTTCATTCAGACAGTGGAACAGATTGATGCTTCTCTCTACAGAGAAATTCTCACTGATCTTTTTCTTAATGTACTCGGATGTTTTCTTTTTTGTCTGTGAACTACTTCCTGTTTGTGTCAGCAGACCTCTTAGTAGAGTCTGATTGGCCTCCAGTGAAAGACCCAGGAGGAAGCGGAGGAACAAGTCCAGGTGTCCATTTGGACTCTGTAAGGCCTTGTCCATAGCACTCTCATAGAAATGTGTTGATTTGCTTCCAAACACTTCAGGCCACCAGGATGTAGTTTGTTCTTCTGCCAGCAGATTGACACCAGAGTTGATGAAGGTCAGATGGGCATGTAGAGCAGCCAGAAACTCCTGAACGCTCAGATGGACAAAGCAGAACACCTTGTCCTGGTACAGCCCTCTCTCCTCTTTAAAGATCTGTGTGAACACTCCTGAGTACACTGAGGCTGCTGTGATATCTATGCCACACTCTGTCAGGTCTGATTCATAGAAGATCAGGTTGCCTTTCTGCAGCTGCTCAAAAGCCAGTTTTCCCAGAGACTCAATCATCTTCCTGCTCTCTGGAGTCCAGTGTGGATCCGTCTCAGCTCCTCCATCATACTTGACTTTCTTCAGTTTGGTCTGAACCACCAGGAAGTGGATGTACATCTCAGTCAGGGTCTTGGGCAGCTCTCCTCCCTCTCTGGTCTCCAAGACCTCCTCCAGAACTGTAGCAGTGATCCAGCAGAAGACTGGGATGTGGCACATGATGTGGAGGCTTCGTGATGTCTTGATGTGGGAGATGATGCTGCTGGCCTGCTCCTCATCTCTGAATCTCTTCCTGAAGTACTCCTCCTTCTGTGGGTCAGTGAAACCTCTGACCTCTGTCATCATGTCAACACACTCAGGAGGGATCTGATTGGCTGCTGCAGGCCGTGTGGTTATCCAGAGGCGAGCAGAGGGAAGCAGGTTCCCCCTGATGAGGTTTGTCAGCAGCACATCCACTGAGGTGGACTCTGTAACATCAGTCAGGACCTCATTGTTGTGGAAGTCCAGAGGAAGTCGACACTCATCCAGACCGTCCAAGATGAACACAACCTGGAACTCTTCAAACCTGCAGATTCCTCCTGTTTCAGGAAAGAAGTGATGAACAAGTTCCACCAAGCTGTACTTTTTCTCTTTCAGCACATTCAGCTCTCTGAAAGTGAATGGAAATATGAACTGTATGTCCTGGTTGGCTTTGTCTTCAGCCCAGTCCAGAGTGAACTTCTGTGTTAAGACTGTTTTCCCAATGCCAGCCACTCCCTTTGTCATCACTGTTCTGATCGGTTCATCTCTTCCAGGTAAGGGTTTAAAGATGTCTTCTTGTCTGATGGTTGTTTCTGGTCTGTCTGGTTTCCTGGATGCTGTTTCAATCTGTCTGACCTCATGTTCATCATTGACCTCTGCAGTCCCTCCCTCTGTGATGTAGAGCTCTGTGTAGATCTGGTTCAGAAGGGTTGGGTTTCCTGCTTTAGCAATCCCCTCAAATACACACTGGAACTTCTTCTTTAGGGTAGACTTGAGTTTACGTTGGCACACTGTAGCATGAGTTCCTGCATAAGCAAACAACAAATAAAATCAGTGAGTGGATCCTACAGAAAATCTGACAATTTGCAGGTGTGGCTCTAGTCATCACTTGAGGACAAACTGCCTCTGTTTTGATGCAGACCTGTGTAGCATATTAACCACAATTTCTTTGGAAAGAGGAAACAGTGTCAACATGGTATAAATTCATCATGTTGCTTCCATTTCCTCTTTTCATCATTAAAATCCTCTTACCGCTCTGCAGACAGTTAGCCAGCTCCTCCTGCTTCATTCTCCTTAGGAAGTCCAGTGTGATCTTCAGAAAGGCCTCTCTGCTGCTCCTCCTCTGGTCTTCATTCTCACTGCCCAACACCTCCTCATCCTCACTCTGACTCTCTAAGCAATCTGCGTAATCTAGACTCAGAACCCTCTGGACTCTTTTCAGCTCATTCTTCACAAAAGTGATAATATTCTCCTCCAGCAGCTGGAATAGAAAGATAAACTGCATCAAAGTGTTCATTGTGGACCAATAAAGCCATATTGATATAATATAATAATTTGTAAAACTGTCAAATAAATGTATCGGATACTTTGTTACATTTTTGTAAATATTTGATTATATCTTTTCATGTGACAATAAAGAAATTACACTTTGCTACAGTGTAAAGTAGTGAGTGTACAGTTTGTATGACAGTGTAAATTTGCTGTCCCCTCAAAATAACACATCACACAGCCATTAATCATTAGTCTAATCTGCTGGCAACAAAAGTGATAATAACTCATAATGGCCACCATTATTTTGCAGCACTGCTTTAACCCTCTCGCATGGAGTTCACCAGAGCTTCACAGATTGCCACTGGAGTGATGACAACAGGAGCAAACAGAATGGAGGTGGCAGTATTTAAATGAGGGTTTTGCGTGTTTTAATGCTTTCCGCCATGGAGAGTCGGGAGGGAAAGCAGCCACTGCGTGAAAACCTTGGCTTGTTTTATTCAGTGCGTCCCGAGTATGTGGAAATCGTATGTCTGCCCATCCTGCCTGAGATTGCACTAAGTACTTGGGACAGCACACCTGAAAAACTGCTTTGGCAAACCCCAGCAGAAACAGTATGTTGGAATGACCCAGACGTAAGGAAATGCCAGCAGATCGTGCTTCATCCAGCCAGAGGGAACGACCACCGACCATCCGCAGAGGGCCGGTCGCTCTGCGATCTCCTGTTCCTGGCCCTGTACGCCCTAGTGCCCAATTCCCTCTCTGATACCTATAATGGGTTGTGTCGCTATTGGTGATATTAAGTTTGCACACGTTTTTTACTCACGCAGACCTTTAGTAAATCTGGTCAACAACACCGTAGAATTGTTCATCACCTTCAGGAAACACCCACCACTGCATTCACCATTACTCCTCAACGGTGCAGCAGTAAACGTGGAGGAGCATGTTAAGTTTTTGGGTACTGCCATTACCAGCGACCTGAAATGGGAGACACGCATCTATTGTCATCAAGCGTGCTCAACAGAGGATAGTTTTCCTGAGACTGCTCAGAAAGATGACCTTCTCCTTGATGGTCTGCAAACAGTTTTACAGAGCCACCATCAGGAATGTACTTACCTCCTCCATCACTGTGTGGTACCCCGCATCCTCTGCCCACATCAAGCACAGACTGGAACGCATTATGCGAACTGCTACCCAGCTCACAGGCCAAGTACTGGTGTCTGTGAGTGTTCTGTATGAAGCTCGAGCCGGGCATACACGTAGGAGCCATTATACATGGGGGGGACACCATTTACCCCTCTCTCTCTCTCCCTCTCTCTCTCTCGCCTGTCATTGACCGGTCTTGTGCAGAGTTTTGTGTGCTTGCCGTGCTGCCGACAGCTACATGCACGTTCCTCGCGGGTCTATTTCAAGTAGCCGGCTGTTTAAAAACGATATAATATTCTTTGTGTGGTTCATCAAAAGTGATAAATTATCTCCGTCCCACGAGGTGCGGACAGTCCTGGACATTCTAGATAAACTCCCGGAAATTTTATCCTCACTCCCAGCTTCCATTCGCCGGGTGGTCCTGTAAATAATGTCGTTTGTGGTGTGTCTGAAATGGCAAAAAAGGATATTTTCAAACTTTTTAGTCTTTTGAAGAGTTATGGAAAGTCCGTTTTCATTTCTGGCGTCAACGCCAGAACGATTCTCGACGATTCGACTCCTCTCCCTCAACGAATGGCTCCAGTCAGCCTGCAGAATCCACGGTTTTACTTTTATTGACAATTTTAACTTGTTTTGGAACCGTTCCTCCTACTTCAGGGCTGATGGGGTCCACCCCAACAGAGAAGGAAGCCACATACATGTTGGCTGCTAACATCTAACATCTGTTTTGTCTTACAGAAACTTGGTTGTATCATGATGAATGTGTTATGTGAATGTGCTTAATGAATCTACTCCTCCCAGCCACACCAATACTCATATTCCTCGAGGTACTGGAAGAGGTGATGGAGTTGCAGCTATCTTTGACACAAGCTTGTTGATCAACCCTAAACATTAAAACAAAATTTTAAATTATTTCAAAGTCTTCTGCTTACTCTTTCACATCCTACCTGGAAAACTCTACAGCCAATTTTATATGTCATAGTGTATCGCACACCAAGTCCATATTCTGAATTTCTACTTGAATTTGCAGAGTTTTTATCATGTCTAGTTCTTCAATCAGATAAATTAATTATTGTGGGTGATTTTAATATTCACGTGGACGCAGATAATGACAGACTTAGTACTGCATTTTTATCATTACTAGATTCAGTTGGTTTTAGTCAGATTGTTCACAAACCCACTCACTGTTTTAACCACACCCTTGATCTTGTATTGTCATATGGCATTGACAATGAACAGTTTTTCCACAAAATCCTGTTCTGTCTGACCACTTTTTGATAACCTTTGAGTTTTTTCTACTAGACTACATGCCTTTAGTCAAATATTCTTACACTAGATGTCTATTGGAGGATGCTGTGGCGAAATTAAAGGAAATTATTCCATCAACACTTGTCTCCACACCAGCTCTCCTTATGACAGAGAACTCCTTTACTAACATGAGTCCCTCCAAACTCCAAACTTGATCATTTTGTTGACAGTGTTGCAGGCTCACTGCGAATGACGCTCGACTCCATTGCCCCACTTAAAAAGAGAATAATTACACGAAGAAAACAAGCACCTTGGTATAACTCGCAAACGCATAAACTGAAGCTTATATCATGGAGGCTGGAAAAAAAAATGGCGTTCCACTAGCCAAGAAGAATTACACTTAACATGCAGGAAAGTCTCAAAACTTACAGAAGAAGAGTTGCTTACTTTTCATCATTAGTTGAGGAGAACAAGGACAACCCCAGGTTTCTCTTAAGCACAGTAGCCAGGCTAACAGGGAGTCACACCTCCACTGAGCCGTGTATCCCTGCCAGCATAAGTAGTAATGATTTTATGAGCTTCTTTAAAGAGAAAACTAAAATCATCACCATATACTACTACAGAGACTGGAAAATTTTATTGGCATCAAAGGATCAGCCCTCAGTCCCAATTTGTATATCTGAATAATGATTCTTCCATGCACACCAGCATTGACCATGGAGTACCACAAAGTTCGGTGCTCGGACCAATCCTTTTTGTCCTATATATGCTTCCTCTCAGTAGAATTATAAGAAACCATGACATAAATTTTCATTGCTATGCTGATGATACTCCGCTATATTTAGTTATCATGCCGGATGATTCACATCAGTTAGCCAAACTCCAAGGTTGTTTACAAGATATCAAATCCTGGATGACCTGTAATTTCCTCATGCTAAAGTCAGACAAAACTGAAGCTATTTTACTAGGGCCCAAACACCTTCGAGATATATTGTCCAACGACATTGCTACTATGGATGGCATCACCGTCCTGTCCCAAAACGCTGCAGAAAAACTTGTCCAAGTTTTCATTACTTCCAGGCTTGACTAGCGGGCAGCACAATTAAGTCTCTAAAGCCTCTCAAGCTGATTCAGAATGCAGCAGTGCGTGTTCTGTCTAGAGTCAGGATTAGAGAGCATATTTCTCCAATTCTAGCATCCCTTCACTGGCTCCCTGTGAAATATAGAATAGATTTTAAAATTGTTCTACTTACCTTACAAAGCCTTAAATGGCCAGGCACAATATCTTACCGCCCCAATAGAGCACTGCGCTCTCAAACTGCAGGGCTGCTTGTGGTGCCTAATGTAACTAAGGTTAGAGTGGGACAAAGAGCATTTAGTTATCAAGCGCCTCTACTATGGAACCAGGTTCCAATTTGGTTGCAGGAATCAGATAAATTCCCCACTTTTAAGGCTAGACTTAAGACTTTTCTGTTTAATAAAGCTTTTAGTTAGGACAGGGTTGAGCAAATTTATAATATATATATATAATAATTTTATCGTTTTATCATTTTATTTAGTTGATTTTATTCTGATTGTATTTATTATTTGTTTATGACATGTTCTGTATTTTATGTTTAATTTTATTTAGTTTCAATGCTTTTTGTAAAGTGTATTAGGACCATCTCTTTTGGTGATTTTGCACTTTAAATAAAACCTGACTTGACTTGACTTAAGGATTATGTTCATAGATGCTTTAGGAATAATCAGATTTTTTTGGCTGCAGCTCATAAGTGTAACATTAGGATAACTAAATACATTTGTGCTGTGTCTCTCTGACTGTGCACCCGAGTCCTCATAATCTCCCCTCTCCAGTCTACTCTCCATCTTCTGTCACTGCAAATATCCTCATTCAGCCACACTAATAAGTACATTGTTTTCAAAAGTCATTCGAAATCTAAGTACCTTATTTAAAAGAAAACTGGGAGTGGGGGTAGGGGGAGGGGCATGCCCCCGAACCCCCCTAGCATTTCAGTGTCCCCCCAGGTTCAAAGTCGCTCCTACACCCCTGGAGCAGGGCAGCGGGCTAGTAGGATAGTGGCGGACCCATCACACCCAGCTTACTGCCTTATCAGAAAACTTCCATCTGGTTTTAGGTTCTGCTCCATCAGGACCAAGACCACCAGACACCTGAACAGTTTTTTCCCCTAAGGCTGTTGGTCTTAAACAATCCTCCCTAGCTCCTATTTTATCCTCCGATTGTTATCATACAGTGTCACCAGTGCCCAAAGTGTATTGAAAAGAGTACCTAAATGGGGCCACCAGATGGTGCAAAATAGCATTGATGGTTGCAGAAGAAACAATGAAAAACTTTGGTAGAGAAGTAAGGAATGGAAATTTACCAAATAAGAGGATTTTGGAAAGGTACCACAGTAGAAGGCACCAGAGAATTAACATATTTAGGAATAAAGGCGGGAATCTTGCAAGGGCACTGCCTAGAGTAGGAGACTGAGGACGATATAATTCGAGACACAGCGGCTCCTCCTTAGTTCGTGCTGAAGCCTGCCAAGATGTAACTGGTTTTTGTCTTTAAATACAACAGTCTGCAGCTGGACAATGGACTTATTATAATTTTAAATATTTGTTTGTCATGTATGTGCAGCATGAAGGGAGCTAAAACTTTCATTTTATTGTGTTATTAAGTTGAGGGTTAGCATACTGTGGCTACAGCTGCTGCAGCAAAGCTAACATTCAGAGAGGACAAGACGGTCCCAGAGCCAGAACACCAGGTAGCTAAGGTTGATGCTAGCCTACATTAGTGGGTAAGACGATTTCAAAGCAAAGACAGATATTGGGCTATCCCAGTCAATCTCCAGTTAATCCTCACTCACTCAGACACCCACCTTTTTAAGAACTCTTTGGATTTACACAATTGAAGCGAATGACCTGGTTGACACTAAAAATGGCGATTATTGAAAGGTGACAAGGTTCGCAGGTATGGTAGTGTAGGTGTTGTTTTTTTTTATGAACACACCATAAATATGGAGTCCAGGTCTGTTGGATGCTGCTGAGCAGACTGATCACTGGGAATCTTTGAGCTCTTCTGCTGAACTCTGAGAAAAATCAAGTTTAAAGACATTAATGACTCACATCTGCACAGAGTTTCTTACAGTCATAATGACAGGTGAGACTACAGAGTCAATGCAGATGACATGCACAGTGAGGATCTTTAAAATGCTTACTTTGGATAAGCAGATTGTCCATCTTTAAAGCTAATGGGGAAATCCTTGGACTGGTCACTCTTCACTGACACACAGCTGGGTCCCTGAGAGTCTCGTTTGTGATGCTTTGTCCTGATACAAACAGAAGTTATAGATGTTAAATAAGCAGATAGTAACGAGATTAACATTTCTAAAAGAATGTCTTTCCTAAAATTAAATTAGGTAATTTGATTTTAACTGATTATTTGACTATTTAATTATTGCCCTCCTGTCCAGAGTGGAGCTGTTGCCAAATCAGGCAGTGTTGTTTCCTGTCAGGATGCTCTCTACAGCTCCAGAGTAGACTGATTGAAGGATCCTCACTGAGACTGAATTCTCTCAGCGCTGCCTTGCTTTCTCACCAGAGTGTCAGAGTGATGTGTAGAACCTGGGAGCTGCATAACCTGTGGATCTGTTTGGCAACTACAAGGGAGGAAGGTGTAGATGTAGTCCTTGATCAGCTTCTCAAAGCATTTCATGACCCTTGAGGTGAGGGCCACTGGTCAATAGTCCTTCAAAAGCTGGAGAAACATTCTTAGGCACAGGGTGGATAGTGGATCTCTTTAAGCAGGTGGAAACCACGGACTTCAGAGGTTGGATATTTTGGTAAACACTCAAGCTAGCTAATTACTACTGGACAAGGGTCAGAATGCTGCTCATGTGTCAGAGTGTGTCTGCTCAGACCCAGCAGCTGAATAAACTCCAGCCACTCTAGCCAGCGTGTTCAATGTCACCAAGGAGGAGGTGGGGTGGACGGAGAGTCAGACCCAGGACTTTCACACAGAAGAAAATGCCAAAGTTATTTAGCTATTTGAGTTAAATAGCATTACTGACTGAGGTTGTACCAGAACAGGTTTACATACTTTCATCTACAAAATAACACCATAATGTTGTCAGACTACCCACTGCTGCAGCTCCTCTTTTCACCCTGTGTGTTCAACGCGCTGTTTAAGCTATGGAGTGAAGCATCTCACTTCTACAAGATCTTTGTTGCACGTCCGCAGTACCTAGTTAAGGACTACAAGCCAATCAGAAGCAGAGTAGGGCGGGTCCTGACAAGCTGGTAAATACGGCGTCGGTTCAGGTATACATGTTGCTGGAGGGGGTGGGGGGGGGCAGGCGGACGTCTTGTCACTGTGTGCTGCAGTGAGAGTGTTTCTCCACCGGTGTTTTTGAGGGCGTGTCGGACTTGCCGCTAGGCGAGCGTAATGACTCGTGTTACCATGAGACATAACATGATAACCGAAATAAATGCTGGACTACAAAAGAGTTCAGAGCAGAGTTTTCTGTGGGAGATGGGAACTCCCTTTGGGCTTTTTCACTTTGCAAACCTGTTACATGCACAAAAAAGAGATATAACTCAATAAAGGAGAGGGAAAAAGCCAAACAGCATAATACCACCTCTTTAACGTACTTACTCCCTAAACCTAACCAAACTGTGTCCGTTCCACAACATTAACCACGTGTTTAATGACATGTGAGAGCGATGTGCAGGACATGGGAGCTGCTGATACAGTCCCACAACAGACTATGAAGCTCTGGACCAAGAGAGGATTCTTCTCAGGAGAGTCAGCTAATGACAAATATCAGGTTTAAAGTCTTACCTTCCTTCAGCAGGATGTCCAACCTTAAAGTTAATGGGGCGACCCATGGACCAGTCACTCTTCAAGGACACACAGCTGGGTTCAGGAGAGTCTGGTTTCTGTCGCTGCATCCTGATGCAAACAGACAAATAACTACTAATGAACGTGTTCAAACTTGAGAAAGATTTTGGTTGGATATTTTCAAAATCTAGCTCCCTCTTGCTGGTTCTCCAACGTTGCCGACCGCAGCTTTGATTAATAAAGTTAGTAGTTATTTACTGGAAGCTGTTCTTCAGTAGCTGAGCGGCAGATGTGAAAGTGAGTGTGAATAACGACAGTGAGTGCTGAGCTCTGATATGAAGAAGAGTCGTGGATCTCACCTCTGAGCTTCCTGTTCCCCCTCCTCTCTCTCCTCACACTGATCCATAGCTGCTGCAGAGCTGCACTCTGTCACCACAACAACACTGAGGACGTTCAGCTGATCCACATCCGGTCACAGAGACTCTGAGCTTCAGCTGGAGAGGCAGCACAGAGAGAGAAGATGCTTCAGTCTATTAAATATGAGGCTGCTGTCACCACAGTCTACAGACATCAAGGGCAACTGGACTTTGCTGAAGATACTCAAAGACGTTTCACCGAGTTATTTCATTTGACTGAAATGAAGGATGACCTGGATAACAGAGAACCTTCACGTACAGTATCTCACAAAAGTGAGTCCACCCCTCACATTTCTGTAAATATTTAATTATATCTTTTCATGTGACATCACTGGAGAAATGAAACTTTGCTCCAATGTAAAGTAGTGAGTGTGCAGCTTGTATAACAGTGTAAATTTGCTGTCCCCTCAAAATAACACATCACACAGCCATTAATGTCTAAACCGCTGGCAACAAAAGTGAGGACACCTCTAAGTGAAAATGTCCAAATTGGGCCCAAAGGGTCAATATTTTGTGTGGCCACCATTATTTTGCAGCGCTGCTTTAACCCTCTGGGACATGGAGTTCAGCAGAGCTTCACAGGTCGCCACTGGAGTCCTCTTCCACTCCTCCATGACGACATCACAGAGCTGGTGGATGTTAGAAACTAGGGCTGCAACAATTAGTCAACATAATCGACGACGTCGACTATAAAAATTTGACCCAGCTGTAAAAAGTTATTAGTAGTGGAACATCTGGCTCATGATGTCGCCTACAGAACATTCTGCACTGGGTTATGCCTAAAACCTATAAGCACTTTTGAAAAATAAACTACAGAAGTAGTATGAAAGGGGACTGTTGCTGTATATTGTTCTAAATAGACACTGTTAGGGTACAGTTGTGGTTATAGTACTTGCTTTTAATTTATATAGTTCCAAAGAAAAAATCTTTGATAAACAGTTAAAGTTTGTATAAATCAGTGAATTATAGGAGGAGCCTACGCTGGTGATACTGGTGTTCATTCTGAATAGTAAACCTCATTCACTTAATGGTAACGTTAGCTTGTTTCGTGTTGGAGATCAGTGATTCAGTTGAAAGATATTTAATTAGTTAAATGGTTTAATTAGGGTTATGGGGTGACAAAAATAATAATGACTAGTCGATTAATCGAATAAATAACATTAGTCGACTACGAAAATAGTCATAAGTTGCAGCCCTATTAGAGACCTTGCGCTCCTCCACCTTCCGTTTGAGGAGCCCCACAGATGCTCAGTAGGGTTCAGGTCTGAGCCAGTCCATCACCTTTACCCTCAGCTTCTTTAGCGAGGCAGCGGTCGTCTTGGAGGTGTGTTTGGGGTTGTTTTCATGTTGGATTACTGTCCTGCAGCCCGGTGTCTGAAGGGACGGGATCCTGCTCTGCTTCAGTATGTCACAGTACATGTTAGCTCCCCAGTGCCGGCAGCACTCATGCAGCCCCAGACCAGGACGCTCCCACCACCTGCTGGACTTTAGGCAGGACACACTTGTCTTTATGCTCCTCACCTGGTTGCCGCCAAACACGCTTGACACCATCTGAACCAAATAAGTTTATCTTGGTCTCATCAGACCACAGGACCTGGTTCCAGTAATCCAGGTCCTCAGTCTGCTGGTCTTGGACATTTTCACTTAGGGCTGTGCTCACTCACACAGCACATTTACACTGTTTTACAAGCTGTACACTCACTGTCATTTCTCCAGTGATGTCACATGAAAAGATATAATCAAATATTTACAGAAATGCGAGGGGTGGACTCACTTCTGTGAGATACTGTACATCTCTGGGGATTGTTGAAGAAAATCATTCAAGTCCAGTTGGGAGGTTTGAAACAGTGGTGTGAGTCTAGTGAACTTCAATGAGTTCACTGGTGAATTTACAGACACTGAGCAGACTGAGCTCAATCTGCATTCAGACCTACAGTTTGCAGGATCAATGGATCACATTAGCAGTGGCCAGTGGGGCATGAAGGAAACACAGTCGGCATATGACCAAGATCAAGATCAAGGGGCAAAACCAGTTTTTGCCCCAGACGTACCCTGATAAGCTAGTCTGCACGGCCCAAATGTGTTTTTCTTCATCAAGATCAATATAGTTTTATCCTATCTAAGCCTACCCTTGATCAGACTTCTTTTATTCAAACTGTAATTAATTCAGATATTTAGTTTGTGTTTTCTGAAATCATGTGTCAAAATGTGCCGCACAGAGGAGCTCCAGCAGCATTTCACTGTGGAGTCATGTGGTGAACTTTGAGCTCACACACACTCTAAAACAGATCAGAAATCAGACGGTGGTGATGCAGCGGGCTCAAAGTGTTGGAAACATCCTCCGTGTTGGATTTGACTCCAAAGCCCTTTAAAAAGGATGTAAATAAGAACGTGGAATGAAAGACTTTGATGAAAACATCTCTGAACGCGTTTCTCTGTGTCACATGACACACTGAAAATGTAGATCTGTTCCTGTCTGCCGTCCCTCGACTCACCTCAGTGAGGAAAAGCTGACATGAGCACAGAAACACATTCAGGACCCAAAGTATTTGATCATTTCATCCTGAAATATTGGGTTCATGATAAATGAAATATGATGCGTTTGTGTGTTTTTAACCCGCTGCAACCAGCTGACCTCTGGGACAAAAACGTTGTTTGATTTTCAAAATACATGAATTAAACATTGACTATAAAAACTGACATGTCCAACACTAGCAGTGCTTAAAAGTAACTGATTGCATTAACTCAAGTACTGTTCTTTTTACATTTTTAAGGATTTCTTGTACTCGAGTATTTAATTTTTTATGTAACTTTATACTTCATCTCACTGGCAAATCTTGTACTTTTTACTGCACTACATTTTTCTGACAGCTTAAGTTACTAGTTTCTTTAGGTTTAGGGAATTTACTGATGAATCGATTAGTCAGTAGACAGGAATAATAAGCAACTACTTTAATAACTGAGTTGAAGTAGTTTCTATTATTAATCGCCTTTATTTCTTTGGGTTTAGAGAATTGACTGGACAAAACAAACTGAAAATGCCTCTTTGGGAAATTGTGACGGGTATTTCTCCCCTTAATCAAGTAAATAATCAGTAGATTAATCAATACTGAAAAAAATCATTGCAGCTTCAAACAAACACTTCAAACAATGACAGTTAAAATGCTGCTTACACGTGACTGTATCAGCAAGAATAATCTAATCATATCATAGATAACAGAACTGCATATGCACGGTATAATATACTGAAATCTAAAGTATCACAAGTAAAACTACTTAAGTCAATTTAGCTGATAATACTTAGGTACTTTTACCAGTGGACACTAAATAGGTACATTTACTAAGTACTGTACTTAACTACAAATTAGAGGTACTTGTACTTGAGATTATCCATCTCAGAGGGAGATCTTGTACTTTTTACTTCACTACATTTATCTGACAGCTTCAGTTACTTTGCAAAGTCAGATTTTTACTCACAAAACACATGAAGAGTTTATAAAAGATGATGTTTAGTTATAAATTAAACAGTTTTTACAAGTACAGCTGAAACGATAAGTCAGTTGAGAGAGAATTAATATGCAACTATTTTGATTGTTTGAGTCATTTTTCCTGTAAAAACATTTCATGGTTCCAGATTTTCTGCTTTTAATTATTATAATAATTTGAATGTTTGTTAATAACGTTGAGGTTTGGACTGTTAGATGGACAAAAAGCAGCATGAAGGAGTCACTTTGGGCTCTGAGTAACTGTCACAGTATTTCTCACTATTTTCAGCAGATTAATTCATAATGAAAATAATAATTAGCTACAGTCCCAAATGATCCATCTCAACAACAGTAAAATCCTGCCTTTGCATGAATGCATGAGGAACATAATCTGAAGATATAAAATAGTCACAAGGGACATTTTTCTGCATTGAGTACTTTTACTTTTAATAGTGTGAAAAGCTGCATTACATACTTTTACTTAAGTAACATTTTGAATGTAGAACTTTTACTTGTAACAGAGTAATTTTAAAGTGGATTTTAGTACTTTTACTTAAGTAAAGGATCTGAATATTTCATCCACGGCTGACTTTTACTTAAGTAACATTTTGAATGCAGAACTTGTAACTAAGTATTTTCACATGGTAGTAGTGGTACTTTTACTGCGATAAAGAAAGTGAATATTTCCTCCCCGAACATTAGACTGCTTTAACAGATTTGTTCTTGATTTTTATGTTTGGAATATAAACAACAGATACACTTCTATTAGCAGCAGATCTGTCTACACAGGCCGCTGTAAAACACAGGTGACCTACACTCAACACTGTGCCTGAACGCATCCTGAGGGGACCAGACGGGGGCGGCGGAGGACGAGACGCGAGGCCTCAGAAATGGAGGGATAACTCCGTGAAATCTTTACACACAGACATTAAACATCATCTTGAAATCATGCAGTGAGACTGAAACTTAATGAGAGATCATTATCGGTCATGTCAGCCACGAAGAAACGTCCAGAAATCAGCTTATCAGAGACAGAGCTGCAGAACTTCCAGAGAATCTTCCTGTTTTTAAGTTTCCTTCAGCTGTCTGCACATCCATGTTAACCATCAGCCAACAGCTGATTCAGCTGCTGTTAAAGGGGCCACTTTGATTAAACGTGAACACGTCCTTAAACACGGGGCTCCCTGTTGATCCTGAACTCGCGATGGGAAACTTAACACGAGCTGAACTCTACAACACAAACGGCTTTTCACACTCAAACATCTGGACTTTCTGCTTTTTACACTTAAACTTAGGCTATTTAAACTAAAGGCGAGAACAGACAGCAGCTGAGAGGCTGTAAATTCTGAAAACTGTCACTTACCAAACCTTCAACACGGAGAACAGATCTGCGCCACCGCGGCGGGCGGAGTGAAAGTGAACCACGGGGAGGGGGGCGGTGCAAACAGGAACTAATGAAGCTCCACACTGAGCGAGCTGTGAGTAAAATGAAACTTAACTGGAGGCTGCAGACAGAAAAGCACACAGTCCTGCTGCTGAGTGCTGCAGGTATTTAACAGAATAAGAACTTTACTCATTCTAAAAAAGAGAAGCTTTTCTGAAAGGTTATCTGTCTCATGGACATGATTCACTGAGATGTTTGTTTCTGCAATAAGTTATTTTAGCTCATAAGCCTTTAAAGTGATTTAAAATAAATAAGATTTTTAAAGTAACATTAACAAAACATGTCTGAAGAGCGCCTTTTTAAATAATGATTAGTTAAAAAAAAGTTTTATATCACAGACTGTAATGGGTCACATGACCTGAGTTAAGTTGAGGGCATAACAGGTGTCAACAGGCGTCACTGACACTGGGGAAGCTGGGGACATGTCCCCATCACTTAAAGGCATTTGTTAAAAATGTTCTGAATAAAACCTTGCAACAAGAAATGAAAATGTTTTGAGAAATACACAATAAGGAAACACGCAATGCAAATGTGCATGCAAGCTGCTGATTACTACATTTTAATATATTTTAATATTTTCATCTTCAGCTGCCGCCTGAATTTTGTTTCCCTTAATTAAATTACTACCAGAACATCAGTGCAGAACATGTGTGTGTTTAGTGCTCTACCCCTCGACCCCATATTACATTTTATTACATTTACTCATTTGGCAGATGCTTTTATCCAAAGCGTCTGACAATTGAGGATATATTTAGTCATTTAATATTTCTTCAAAATAGTTTTATATATCTTTTATATCTCATCTCGTCTTGTTCTCATGAGCCCAATATTGTGGATCGTCACACCTCTAATCTGAGCTCTTATGTCCTTTTTAAGACAAAGTGACGTCCTTGATTTGAGTTCATACAGCCATTAAAAAATGATAAATTTCTTTAAAATAAATAAGATGTTAAAAGTGTCTGAAATGCGCCATTTTTAATGTTTTGTTTTTAATGTATGTAAGGTTTTATTTCAAGTAGCATAGAGTCACATGACCAGAGTTAGATTGAGAGTATAATCACGGAATCATGGGTAAGAGATGGATGCAGAGATACGACTTCCAGCCCCAAAATAACCATATTCTGCATTTGGTTCCAGAGACACACACGGTATAGAGCTCAACAGCGACCACCCACTTTTTTCACGGCCCCAGAAGTAAATTCCCTATTTATTCTATCATTTCCATAAAGTTTTAAGCCTTGAACCAATCCAAGCAGCTACAACATGAATAATGACCAGAAAACATTTGAATCGTAGCAGAAGAACTACTTGAAAAAACAGAAAATGTGAAGAAACTACTAATCCCACAAGCCTTTATGAATGATACCTTTTCCAAGACTTTCACCTTAACGATAGTTTAGCACTTATTCTTGAACTGAATCCTTCTCACAGTGTTTATACGGTTGATGTATTGTAGTTTGTGTTGTCATAGACATAGTACAAAGGGGCGGCTGGGACTCAGGAGGTAGAGCGGGTTGCCCGTTAATCGGATGGACGGCGTTTCAATTCCCGGCTCCTCCAGGCTGCATGTCAAAGTATTTGGGTTACCTACGAAGCACCTTGGGCAAGATACTGAATCCCAAATTGCCTCTGGTGGCTGTTCCACCAGTGTGAGTGTGAATGTTAGTTTCTGTTTGAGCACTTAGACTCAGTGTATGAATGTGTGTGAATGGTGAATGCAATGTGGTGTAAAAGACGTCACTGTTTCACTTCAGGACTCTGGGTAGTTTAGTACTTCTCTGTGACATAAACGTATTTTTATTAAAACAAGGTTGATATCATACGGACTCGTGGCTTCTACAGGAGCATACTATTGTGCCACAATCTCGTAGCTGGCGGAGAGACTTTATCAGGTGGTTACAAAATTCTGGCTCGTAATAAAAATCCCAATTGATCTCCCTGTTGATATTTGTTGGTGTGTTTGTTAATTTATGTGCTTTCATCACATTTTGCTTTTGTGCTAATGTGTTTGGGTTACCTACGAAGACTTTAAAATAAATGCGAGATGTATTTTAAGCTTGTATGTCTATTATTTTCTTGTAGTTTTCACAGCGTCTGCTGACAAGAGGGAGAGACAAAATAAATTTGTAAATCTGTATGATGCTTGGCTATTATTTCGCGTGTAGCTACAGAAAGATTTTTATTCCTGGAGTGAATGTTACTGCGATTTGAGTTAAAATTCCCTCAGCAACAGGGAGGAAACTAGCAAAATGTCTGAGAGACAATCACATTTGTTGAGTTTCTTTAAATCAGTAGGTCTGTGGGCCCTGAAGTTGTTCTGGCGGATCAACAGGGTGGCGGTAACAGCAGCACATCTAGGAGCAAAGTAAGAAGCTTGTGATCTTCAGAAAAGCCTCTGCTGCTCCTCCTTACAGTCCAACACCTCCTCATCCTCACATGGACTCTCTTAGCATTCTGGGTAATATGGACTCAGAAACCTCCTGACTTTACTCTAACAACTGAAATGGAAAGATAAACTGAACATTTAATATAAGCCGTTAGAACACAGCCTGTGATTCATCTGTTCACTTGGACAATGTCAGTATCGTAGGGAATATATTAAGCCACCACGTATAGTAGTGTTGTAGTCAAGACCGCCCAAACCGAGACCAGAGTTTATCGAGACCGAGACAAGACCAAGACTTTTAGGGGTTGAGACCAAGTCGAAACCAAGACCGAGGGAGGGCGAGACCGAGTCAAGACCAAGACTTTTAGGGGTTGAGACCAAGTCGAAACCAAGACCGAGGGAGGGCGAGACCGAGTCAAGACCAAGACTTTTAGGGGTTGAGACCAAGTCGAAACCAAGACCGAGGGAGGGCGAGACCGAGTCAAGACCAAGACTTTTAGGGGTTGAGACCAAGTCGAAACCAAGACCGAGGGAGGGCGAGACCGAGTCAAGACCAAGACTTTTAGGGGTTGAGACCAAGTCGAGACCAAGACCGAGGGAGGGCGAGACCGAGTCAAGACCAAGACTTTTAGGGGTTGAGACCAAGTCGAGACCAAGACCGAGGGAGGGCGAGACCGAGTCAAGACCAAGACTTTTAGGGGTTGAGACCAAGTCGAAACCAAGACCGAGGGAGGGCGAGACCGAGTCAAGACCAAGACTTTTAGGGGTTGAGACCAAGTCGAGACCAAGACCAGTTCCCCACATTACAGGACACACAATAAAATGTGGAATGAGATCGTAGGTACTTCTCAGATTGATCTGAAAGATCTACTTTCCCATTAAAACACCCACATACAAACACTAAGAGCTGAAATCAAAGTTAGGATGTTAACAAATAAATCAGACGATGCAAAAACAATTTATTGGTATTCCCAAAGTTATGGTCTTGACTGGTCTTGAAATAATATTCCAAGTCCTCAATGTCCGAGACCGAGAAAAGACCAAGTACAAAAGACCATCAAAAAGTGTTCTTAAGACCGGTCTTGGTCTCGAGTACTACAACACTACCACGTAGATTTGAATGGAGAGCAGTGAAGCCAGTTTTGAAATACTCAACAAATGATGAGGACACAGCAAAGACTGAACAGAACCGAGCATGTTAAATACAGGGACAAATGAGGAGGGAAGGAGCGAACAGGTGAAATACATCAGGATAATCAGACAACAGGGAACAAAGTGTAGTGAACCTTAATTTTCTGTGTACCACCTTGCTTTTTGGTTTACACAAGCAGCCTGGAAACCTTGGCTTGAAGCATTGGAAATAAACTAATAATCAGTCGACATTAATAGATCAATCTTATATCTGAAGAATGAATTCTCAAGACGTAGATTATAAAAAGTACACACAATTTACTGTGATTAAACAGGAGTATTTATTTACTAACTAAGGTGAAGACAAGTGAAGTGTAAATAAGGATATACTGTATAAAAACAACCAATGATGTGTTAAAATGTATGACATAAACATAGATGACAATAACAAAGTACAATACTGAAGTTGGAACAGAATTAACAGGGTCCCTGGAAATTCTTTTTTGTCTATTGTGAAAGAAATATGATTCTAAAAGAGGGTTTTACCTGTTAGCGGCAGGGAACAGTCTTAAGCTGCGTTCACACCGAAAGCGAATTCAATATTCGCCTCACTTTACTCACACGAGTTTGCCCGCAGGACATTTTGAGTGTTCACACACACGCGTTTTAAGTGAATAAACAGCCCAAGGAAACCCACCAGGTAGTTCAACTTCCTCACTTTCTTTTCTCCAAGTAATGTCCAGCTTTGTCCAGTTTTTATATAAAAATGAAGTAGTAGTCCAGCAGAACTCTGGTGCCATCCGACGCTAATAACAACAGTGGAGCCGGATGTGCATGGAAGCTAGCTGCCAAGAAGCGCAAGTGAAGATAAATCAAGTTGTAATTCCAAAAACTAAAGTAAAAAGCTAATTTAATAAAACCAGTTAACTCTGAGCTCCTCCCACTGGTAAACGGCGTAGCTGTCAGAGCAGAATCCAGACTACTACGGGTGTTTATTTCTCCGAAAGCTGCAGCGCTACTCCCTGTCCACTTCCCCGTTCTTTAGCAGCTCCCCGTCAGCCAGTGGATTTTCATTACACCGCTCGCCTGGTCCTCTCCAAGCAACGCTCCAAAGCCGCCGGTGACGTTTGGACAATCTCACTGCTCATAGGTTTTCGCAACATCGCGTCAAGAATTTCTCGCCCAAGTTGAAAAATTTCCACTTCTTCTGCTGCCCGGAGCAAATTCGCAGGAATTTGCGACTTTGTATGTAATCGAGCCGCCCAAAACGCTGGATTCACTTTCGCTGGGAACGCACCTTTACAGTAGATGTGGCTAGCGCTGGTCTGTTGTTCAGAGTTGGACTGTCTGATGTCCTCAATGTTGCTGGCGGCGCAACTTACTCGTTTGATTAAGCTTCAAACTCTGTTTGCCATTAGAAGTAGTAAGAATCAATTAAAACAAAAAAAGATTTCAAAATAAAACTTGTTGGTTGCTTCTTAACCAAGATCCATAAGTTAAATGAAGTAATAACTTTAACAAAACAAAAGAAAATAAAAGGTAAAAATCACTAACTTTGCTGATGTAAATCTAAAAAGATATGACCTGGGCAATTTCTTCCAGGAAACGATGTTAGAAAAAGGCAAATCAAATCTCCCGCTCTGGGGTTGACAAAACAAAAAGGGGAAATAAAGGTCAAAATTTCTCCGGGCAGGAATCGTTGAAGGCAGGAAAGTTTGAGGAGAGACTTCCAGAGAGTAAGGGAGTTGTAAGCGTAAGCGAGCGTGACAGTGAGGTCCTCAGGGTCTCGTTTCCCACTCTCCCGGGGCGTGACTTAGTGTCTTGAGGATTTACTTTAACTGTTCAATAAGTTTCCAATGTTTATATTGCACATTTAATCATTTATCTTTCCACGAAGTTAACATTCTTCTTCATGAGCATTTCATTTCATTATAACGTGTTCATAAAGTAACATATACTCTTGTTAAAGTTGAACAAGCACAATTCATAGTGCCCTTAACAGATGAATAAACAGGCTAACTAAATAAGTTCCTAGAAAATACACATTCTGACTGCTAAACAATTCCATCCATCCATTCTCAACCGCTTATCCTGCTGACATCGGGCAAAAGGCAGGGTACACCCTGGACAGGTCGCCAGTCCATACGCTCAAACTCACACCTAAGGACAATTTAGGGTCACCAACCAACCTAGGCCACATGTCTTTGGACAGTGGGAGGAAGAACCCGGAGAGAACATGCAAACTCCACATAGAAAGGCCGGGGCAACCGGGGTTTGAACTCACGACCTTCTTGCTGTGAGACCACAGTGCTAAACACTGCATCACCGTTCCTCCCCTGCTAACAGTTCTTAATAGTAAAAATAGAAAAGTAGTAGTGAAACAAGACATCAGGAGCCGGTTGCACCAACAGGGCTTTACTAAGCCTGGTCCTAACTGCTAAGTAGGTCTTAGTTAAGACCAGTCTTTAGAGTTGACCTAACGTCGGTTGCACCAACCAAATTTAAGCCTAGGCTTAACTACGCCTGGTCTTAGCGATGCGCGTTCATGTGAATGGCCACAGAACTATAGCGGTTGCCTAACAGCGTGCGTTGCTGGGTTACGCTGTTTTGTTAACTTGTAGCCGTCTCAATGGAGGATCAAAGAAAAAGGAAAGGAAATTTCACCGACATTGAGATACGAAAGTTAATTGAGCTGTACAGTCAGCACAGACACACACTGACTGCCAAGCAATCAAACTCAATAACGAAGAAGAAGAAACAAACAACATGGAAACAGATAACGGAGGCGATTAACGATTGCTCTGACTCCGGCTGCCTTCGGACAGAGAGCGATGTGAGGAAAAAGTGGAAAGACCTCCTGAGCAAAGCAAAAAAAGATTTGTCTTCAAAAAAACACCACCCGACCGGCGGGGGTCCTCCCCCAAAAACCTCCGTGTACAGTACCATAATTGTGGATATCTTTGGAGAGGATTCCCCGGCTTTTATTGGTTTGGTCGGTGCAGAAAGTGGCGGTACCGATCTGGAAGAAACTGCTGTCTCTCCAGAGATGGATGTCGACCACTCAAGCGAGAGTGTGAATTGTGAAGGTGTGTAGCCTATATATTGGAGTAGCCTACACTAACAGTTTTAGTAGTTGTCAGATAACAGTAGGCCTATGACAGATTCTCTGTATTTTCAGACTCGATGGAGGCCCCAGTCACTCCACAAAATACTCATGAAGGCAGCAGCGGTGCACCGCCGATGAAACGGAGGAGGAAGCTGGAAGATCTGCAGCAGACACTTCTTGAAAAAGAAATTGTTAGAGTGGAGGCTGAAACAAAGAAATTACAGGCCAAGCAGGAAAAGCTGGAACTGGATTTGTGGACATTAATCATGTCTCCAACAGTGTTTTGAAACGCAGCATTTGCATAAAAACAGCTGTAATGCGGGTGTCAATGCTGCGTTGTGATCCGACACAAACTGTAAGTCGGGTGACAGCTCTTCAACAAGTTCATATATATCTCTCCGACAAAATCGAAACCTCTGAATCAGCTCCTCATCATTGTAAATGTCCAATGGATTGCTTCTGTCCCTAATAACTCTCTCCCGTCTAAAAGCCCGCTCATTGTAAAGTCTGTGTATAAGGCGCGCCATGTCTTTACTGCTGAGTTATCAAGTGGTTACTATAGAAACTTTCCTAGATTTTTACTTTACGCCTGCTACTGACTAGGCGTAAGATTTACGCCCGGTCTTAGTGAGAAGAGGACTTAAGCCTGTATGGTGCAACTGTCATAACTATTAGGTCGGTATGCTGAGTTAAGACCTACTTACCTTAAGACCAGGCATAAGCCCTGTTGGTGCAACCGGCTCCAGGTCACTAACACCCACTGACAGTAAATACAGATAAATGAACAAAGACATTTTAAAGTAAAGAACGGTTCCTAGCTAAACCATGTTGCATGTTGCACAAAAGCCCACACCAAGTCCCTGCCCCCTGATACAAACACCCACATCCCTCATCCCTTACTGTTTATCAAGTTTAATTGATCAAAATGAATCCCTAAATACTCTTTCCCCATTGATTAAGACAGGGATGTGATCACTAATAAACCTGGGATCAAATACCATTTCTTTAGTTTTTCCTATATTCAGTCTCAGGTTGTGCTCTTCACACCACTGCACCACCTCTTCTAGCTCTGCCTTATAAACATTAATGTTAGAGTCATTTTTCAGTAGACTTAGTATGGCTGTATCACTTAACACTTAAAAATATAGTTGTTTTGTACCGGCTTCTGCATTCATATGTATATAATGTGAAAAGATGGGGTGAGCTTACATCTCTGAGGGGCCCCAGTGTGAATGGCTTGCACGTTTGAGAAAGTAGAATAAATTTTCACCTGCTGTTGTCATCCAGAGAGAAATAATTTTGGATCACTTCAATACCAAATACGCAAATAAAGACAAGAGTATAAGGACCTTGGTATCAAAGTGGCGTTGTCTGCTCAGTGTATTTTTAGAGAAACATCCAATAATAAAATCTCTCATTCCCATGAAATCAAAATATATATGATGTGATTTGTTTTGCACTATATGGATCATATTTGATTGAGAAAATATTTTGATTGGGAAGATAGATTATGAGGTGCTGCCATCAGGAAGATGATTTAGAGCGAGTAGATACAAAGGTTAAACGCTGCATGAACAGCACCAAACACAACCAGAACAGGGAACCCAGTACAAAGATGATTTACAGAGCTTCTTGATTGATATAAGATCATGATGGATAGCTTTCCTTTTTGTTAAACCTCTAACTGTTACTAACTGTACATTATCTGTCTGCATCTTAGCTAGTTAGCTCAGTTAGCCGTGCATCCCCGGGGTGCCGAGATAACCACCTTGGTGCTGTATTACCATTGGTCAAATTGGCCTTTGTTGGCAGAGGTGAGATGCCTCACTCGGTTACTAAAACAGAGAGTTCAACACACAGGGTGAAAATAATATGGTGTTTTTAAAAGTTAAACCATGTAAACCTGTTCTGGTACAACCACTTAATAACATTAGGAACCTGAGATTGAGCAGAACATGACCTCTGTAAACTGTTAAAATGTTGATGATTGTGTTTGAGTCTAAGACACAGTGTGTGTGATGCTGAACAGAGCTGAGAGGTGGGCTTTGATTTCAGCAGCTGATCTTCAATCTGCGGTGTTTCTGACCCTAAACTACAGAGAACACAGAGACACTGAGGAACCAGAACAACCAGACCAGAAACCAAACCCAGGATAAACAGGATCAGTGAATGTGGTGTTGAAGGTGTGGAGGGGGATCAGTTTGCCAAGAGAGACTTCGTAGAAGGACAGAATGCCAGCAAGACAGTTTACATACACTCCTACTCTGTGAGAGACAGAGGAGGAGGTGGAAGAGGGGATAGATGTTTTTCTCTTATTGTGGCAGACAGAGTAACCACCAACATCAGAGCAGCTCAGACTCCAGGACTGATCATTCATTCCAAACACACAGTCATTACTTTGTGCGTTCCTTCTGATTCCTCTGTAAGTCACAGCTATTTCAACCATGCCTGTCCACTTGACCTCCCAGTAATAGAGACCAGTCAGACGATTTGTACACATCAGCTGAGGGCAGACAAATCTTTCTGGATGATCAGGATATGACTGATCCTCTGTCGAATATGTCACCATCCTGTTGCTGTCAGACAGCTTGAGGTTTCTGTTTGCTGTGTTTGTGTCCAGTTCCAGTTCACAGGCATCTGATGGAGAGAACATGAGAGACAGTGAGTTACTTTATTGTGCTGTTATTGAAACTGACTTAAACTACAAAGTGCTGCACAATAAAGAATATCATGAATAAAACATAGTGAAATAAAATTATGCCTCTAAGGTAAATAAGAATAGTTAGTGATTCACAGATTGCGGTGTACACTGAAAAACACACTATTAGTGTATCTTCCAACAACGACAGCAATGTTTAATTATTAAGCTTCTGTCTCTCATTCTAGCCAACTTATCAACCGCAGCTGGCTCTAGAAAACATGTGCATGCTGGTCTGAAGTCAGTGTGACCATCACACATTATGTTTATATAAATACCAGCTCTTGTGGGAAAATCCAGTATATATGGTATTTTGCAAAAGTATCGTACATTTGGTCCCAAGCCTCCCATTCAGGGAGGAACTTGATGGTAAATTCATCTCAATTCACTTTTAAGATCTTTGAGAATTTTAGATTAATTAGGTTGTGTTGTGGTTATGACTTGTAGGATTTTGAACACTAATTTATTAAACAAATCCAGAGTAGAAAACTGAAGGCTACTTGAACACAAGAACTTATATCTGTCAAACTTGTATGAGCTTATGGGCAGCACCTGAAGGTGACAATGTTTCAATGGGACTTTCCTGTTTAAATAAAGGTTAAAAAAATCCTCACAGAAAATGAAAAAACTCAATTAATAATTCATTTAAAACAAACATGACAGAATGTTCATACAATTAGATATATAACAAAGGTCATTATTCATAATGACTGGATAGTGGCATATTAAATATCTACATGGAAATGTACCTTGAGAAGCTTATATAGCTTCTAAAGTGATTGGTTCCATAGTGGTCCAAATCTAATGTGAAACCGTAGGGACTGTCTGAAATCCACTCACCGGAGTAATTTAAAGACTACGTATAACTCTAAATTGCAACTCTCTTGCTTTGTTGGTAAATAAGCATCCTGAGATCTTGATCACACAGATTAAGGTTTCATCTTTTTCTTTCTGCCAAATGAATTCCTGCCTTGCTGGAGTCTCTGGCCACCTAAATTACGATGCTATTCAGCACTATATTTTGGGGGACTGACCACTTACTCAGCTGTACGTTTACATTTACTAACATGTTCAGCTGTGTACTTATGAATCAAAAAACACTCACACTTTCTGACCCCACATTTTGGCCTCTGCAGTCCACCACGGTCAATGCTGGAGGTAGAGACAAAGTCAGAATCAACTTCATACACTTTCACTTATTTACACCATTAAACAGTTAGTCGGTGACAGAGAAATGATGTGAGAGCTGCTGTTGCCCATCTGTCCATTCTTGAGTGTCCCGTCTTTCTGTTTGTTCATACCTGAGAGTGTCCTGTTTGCAGTGCGATTCTTCCAGTCCCGCAGACAGCAGCTTCACTCTTGAGTCTCCTGGATGATTGCAGCTCAGGTCCAGCTTTCTCAGATTGGAGGGGTTGGAGCTCAAAGCTGAGGCCAGAGATTTACCGCCTTTCTTTGTGATCAGACTGCCTGACAGACTAAACACACACACAAACAGATGCATTTGACCACCAACAAGAACTACCTTTCTCTGTCGTACTGAGATGTATCTCAGTAGACCTCGTAGGAGAGACTGATTGATGTCGAGTGAAAGATCCTTTAAGAAGCAAACTAAAAAATCCCGGTGTCCGTTTGGACTCTGTAAGGCCTTGTCTACAGCAATCTGGTAGAAATGTGTTGATTTGCCTCCTAACTTTTATAACCATGTTAAGATAACCAAGAAATGTTTGTTCTTCTCACAGCAGATTGACACCAGTGTTGATGAATGGCAGATGGTCTTTCTGTTTGTCTATACCTGTGTAGATCCTCCAGTCCAGCAGACACCATCTTCACTCCTGAGTCTCCTGGATGATTGTAGCTCAGGTCCAGCTCTCTCAGATGGGAGGGGTTGGAGATCAGAGGTGAGGACAGAGAAGGACAGCCTTTCTTCTTGATAAGACTGTCTGAAAGACTAAACACACACACACACACACACACACAAACAAACAGGACCTCAGTGTAAACTGTCTAAAGTAAAATTAGTTCTATGTTATATCGAAGGTGGGTTAAATTCAAGGGCAACTTCAAAAGAAAGATCCATTTGTTCCCAGATCCAATTTCCAGGGACACTAACAAACCAAGCTACATCCATCACCTTGATAACGCCCACACAAAGGTTAAATAGGTGGGATTTCCTGCCAGTCAGTCAGAACTGAAAAAGCCTATTGAATGAGAGGTGAAACATGTTCGAGTATCTTCTTCAACCAAGTCCAGATGCCCTTGATTTTAATCCACCTGGATGACTGAGAATCTTCACAGACATTCTATATTATACTTTTACATAAGTCCTCTGTTCATACTGTTGGTTCAGGCAGAGCACTGAAGTCATGCTTGTACTGGTTGACTAGCATCAGCTCTTTCTAATATTCTAGATGTTCTAATATTCTAGATGTCTAGATACATAGTGGCCTCGGTGGTAGGTGCTCTTTGTTTTGTTCTGTTTTTGTGTGTTAATTCAGTTTTCGGCTGTGATTCCCGGTGCTCTTTTACCAGAGAAGAGCTC
Source organism: Micropterus salmoides (assembly GCF_014851395.1). Classification (NCBI taxonomy): domain Eukaryota; kingdom Metazoa; phylum Chordata; class Actinopteri; order Centrarchiformes; family Centrarchidae; genus Micropterus; species Micropterus salmoides. The sequence goes on along the minus strand of NW_024044348.1, from coordinate 2,261,357 downwards.
ACGAACATCAGGGGAACAACTCCAGCAGATTTAGTTCCCACTTTTCTCACGTCATCAGTGGAATTATTGGACATTAAGTGTCCAACCAGAGAGGGTAACACTGCTACACCACAGTTAGCAGTGCCTATCACGCCGTCACACGCGCTCCACTGGGATACTCTGATCAAGTCATGATCTTCCTGATTCCTGCTTACAGGCAAAAAATAAAGCTCTGTAAACCTGTAGTGAGGACATCAAAGAAGTGGACTAGTGAAGCTGTTGAGGATCCTCAGGCGTGTTTGGACTGCACTAACTGGGATGTTTTCAGGACTGCTACCAACAATCTGGACGAGTTTACAGAGGCTGTGACGTTCTATAACAGCTTCTGTGAGGACACTTGTATACCAACATGCACCAGGGTGAGTTATAACAATGACAAACCCTGGTTTACAGCCAAACTCAGACAGCTAAGGTTGGAAAAGGAGGAGGCATTTTTGGGGTGGGGACGAGCCAGATGCAGAAGTACAGGTTTAGCAAGGAGGTGCGAGAAGCTAAACGACTATACGCAGAGAGGCTAAAGAACCAGTTCTCTGCAAACAATGCTACTTCTGTCTGGAGGGGGTTGAGACTCCTAACTACAAACCCAAAGCCCACCACTCCATCAACGACTCTCGCCTGGCAAATGAGCTGAACCAGTTCTACTGCCGCCAATAGGACACCATCCCCCGTGACTCCTCCGCTCAGCTTCAAGCCCTGTCCACCATCTCCTCCCCCCACTCCTCAGAGTTGACCATCTCCACCCCTTCCCTCCTCTCTCCATCTCAGGGGGGGATGTCAACAGAGGAGGCAGAAACCCCACAAAGCAGCTGGGCTGGACTCTGTCTCCCCATCCACCCTGAAGCACTGTGCTGATCAGCTGTCTCCAGTGTTCACAGACATTTTTAACACCTCACTGGAGACATGCCATGTGCCAGCCTGCTTCAAAGCCTCCACCATCATCCCTGTCCCCAAAAAATCAAGGACCACAGGACTGAACAACTTCAGATCTTGCTAATTGCCTATAATTTCCACCTGTTGTCTATTCCATTTGCACAACAGCATGTGAAATTGATTGTCAATCAGTGTTGCTTCCTAAGTGGACAGTTTGATTTCACAGGAGTGTGATTGACTTGGAGTTACATTGTGTTGTTTAAGTGTTCCCTTAAATTTTTTGAGCAGTGTAGTTCCAGAGCTTTAGAAGTGTTATCTTTGAACTTCTGACCCAGCCCCATTGTCTGCAAGATCTTTATTTACCCCTCGGTGGACATATTGGACCATGTTCAAAGCTTGTAAAGTGGATGCGACTATCCAGGGTTGCGACTATAAGCAACCCTGGATAAATGACAGCATTCGCAGCCTAAAAAGGGAATGCAGGAAAGCAGAGCGCAGATGGAAAAAATCCAGTCTCCAAGTCCATTACCTCAGTCTGAAGGATTTATTAATTAACTACAATAACTTGGTTAAGGATGCGAGAACACACTATTTTTCCTAACTCATTACTACACATAAACACAATCCCAGGTTTCTGTTTAAGACTGTGGATCAGCTGGTAAACCCAACCCTCCTTGTGCCTCAGCTGGAAGTATTACCCCCGCGGCCTCTTACTCAGAGGTCCCTCACCAGCAACAAGAGAGTTTTAACCAGTTTTATCCCATCGACTTGTCTGAGCTTTTAAAAACAGTATCACAAATGAGAGTGTCCTCCAGCCCACTTGATGTAATACCTACAAAGTACTTACTAAAAGTAATAGATTCTGTTGGGCCCCATTTGATCTCTGTTTTCAACAGCTCCCTATCTACTGGTAGTGTCCCTGATTATTTTAAAACGGCTTGCGTGAACCCACTTTTAAAGAAACGTGGTTTAGATCCCTCCCTCCCACATAATTTTAGACCAATTTCAAAACTGCCTTTTATTGCAAAGATTCTAGAAAGAATTGTGTCCAAACAGCCGCTCACTGTACTGGAAAATAACAAAATATTTGAAAAGTTTCAGTCTGGTTTCAGGAAGTACCACAGCACTGAGACTGCCCTGCTTAAAGTCACCAATGACCTTTTAATGTCTGCTGATGAAGGCATGTGCTCAGTCCTGGTACTCCTGGACCTTAGCGCTGCTTTTGACACCATTGATCACAACATCATGTTAGACAGACTGAGGCACTGGGTGGGGATCTCTGGTACTGCCCTAGAATGGTTTTCATCCTACCTGTCAAATAGGAAGTTTTGCGTGTCTGTAAACAACTATGTCTCCTCGTTCTGTCCAGTTAAATATGGTGTGCCTCAGGGGTCGGTCTTAGGACCCATTTTGTTTTCCTTGTATCTGCTTCCCCTTGGACATATTATCCATAAACATGGTATTTCTTTTCATATTTATGCTGATGACACAGAAATGTACTTGCCCGTCAGATCCACAGACCCTGGAATGCTGAGTTCACTTAACAACTGCCTTTGTGAAGTTAAAAAATGGATGTCAAATAATTTCCTCCAGCTGAACTCAGACAAAACAGAAATCCTGGTCATCGGGTCTCAGCAGACGGCAAAACAAATACTGCCATCTGCTGGTTCCCTAGTAAATCACATTAAGTCTGTGGCAAAGAACCTTGGTGTTTGGTTTGATAGTAATTTAAATTTCGAGCAGCACACCACAAAGCTTGTTCAATCATGTTTTTATCAACTTAGAAATATAGCAAAAATTTGATCTATGTTAACTTTTAAGGACACCGAGTCCATTTTACACGCCTTCATCTCATCACGCCTGGATTATTGCAACAGCCTTTTCACCTGTTTAACCCAAAATCTACTGATCGACTCCAGACTGTCCAGAACTCAGCTGCCAGGCTTTTAACCAGAACAAAGAAATATGACCACATTACTCCTATTTTAGCTTCATTACACTGGCTCCCAGTATGTTTTAGAATTGACTTTAAAATTCTATTGATCACTTTTAAAGCTCTTCATGGCCTCTCGCCTTGTTATATTTCTGACCTTTTAGTCCCATACGCACCAGCACGTACCTTGAGATCCTCGGGCAGAGGTCTGTTGTCTGTTCCAGAGTCTCGACTGAAAACTAAAGGGGACAGAGCGTTTGCTGTCAGGGCCCCGAGGCTCTGGAACAGCCTGCCCGAGGAAATCAGGTCGGCTGAGTCGGTGAACTCTTTTAAGTCCCTTCTTAAAACATACTTTTATAGGAGAGCCTTTCCCGATCTTATTTGACTTTATTTTATCCCTTTTATTTTATTCTATTTTACTATTTTTATATTTATCTTAAACATGTATTTTAGTCTTTTCAATGTTTTCATGCTTTTATCTTGTATTTTTTTGTATTATTGTCTTTTGGGTATTATTGTCTTTACACTTGTTAAAGCACTTTGTAACTTGTTTTTGAAAAGTGCTCTACAAATTATTGTGGAAAACCACACTATAGGCCAATCCAACTTTGATGTAATGTCCTTAAAACAAGTCAAAATGAGGCTCAGTAGTGTGTGTGGCCTCCACGTGCCTGTATGACCTCCCTACAACGCCTGGGCTCCTGATGAGGTGGCGGATGGTCTCTTGAGGGATCTCCTCCCAGACCTGGACTAAAGCATCCGCCAACTCCTGGACAGTCTGTGGTGCAACGTGGCGTTGGTGGATGGAGCGAGACATGATGTCCCAGATGTGCTCAATTGGATTCAGGTCTGGGGAACGGGCGGGCCAGTCCATAGCATCAATACCTTCCTCTTGGAGGAACTGCTGACACACTCCAGCCACATGAGGTCTAGCATTGTGTTGCATTAGGAGGAACCCAGGGCCAACCGCACCAGTATATGGTCTCACAAGGGGTCTGAGGATCTCATCTCGGTACCTAATGGCAGTCAGGCTACCTCTGGCGAGCACATGGAGGGCTGTGCGGCCCCCCAAAGAAATGCCACCCCACACCATTACTGACCCACCGCCAAACCGGTCACGCTGGAGGATGTTGCAGGCAGCAGAACGTTCTCCACGGCGTCTCCAGACTCTGTCACGTCTGTCACATGTGCTCAGTGTGAACCTGCTTTCATCTGTGAAGAGCACAGGGCGCCAGGGGCGAATTTGCCAATCTTGGTGTTCTCTGGCAAATGCCAAACGTCCTGCACGGTGTTGGGCTGTAAGCTCAACCCCCACCTGTGGACGTCGGGCCCTCATACCACCCTCATGGAGTCTGTTTCTGACCGTTTGAGCAGACACATGCACATTTGTGGCCTGCTGGAGGTCATTTTGCAGGGCTCTGGCAGTGCTCCTCCTGCTCCTCCTTGCACAAAGGCGGAGGTAGCGGTCCTGCTGCTGGGTTGTTGCCCTCCTACGGCCTCCTCCACATCTCCTGATGTACTGGCCTGTCTCCTGGTAGCGCCTCCATTACCAGCGCTGGCACTAGAGTGAAAGCACGGCCAGCATTCAAAAGTGACCAAAACATCAGCCAGGAAGCACAGGAACTGAGAAGTGGTCTGTGGTCACCACCTGCAGAATCACTCCTTTATTGGGGGTGTCTTGCTAATTGCCTATAATTTCCACCTGTTGTCTTTTCCATTTGCACAACAGCATGTGAAATTGATTGTCAATCAGTGTTGCTTCCTAAGTGGACAGTTTGATTTCACAGGAGTGTGATTGACTTGGAGTTACATTGTGTTGTTTAAGTGTTCCCTTTATTTTTTTGAGCAGTGTACTACAAGGCCAGAGAGGCTGCAGCTTTGGTAGTTACCAACGCAAAAGGTGAGTGTGTCAAGAGTTCAGGGATGTATAGCAATTGTAAGTTGCTTTGGATAAAAGCATCAGCTAAATGTAATGTAATTTCTGCTTTGTGGACAAGCTCACTATGCTGGCAACAAGCTTCTAAGTCAGCTATGTCTTTGTTATGATATTACTGCCACATTGTATACAGGATCATAAAAGACTAAAAAGCTTCTTTATTTAACTTGCAGGATGACTCATTACAAAACGCTGAAATCTGACCTGACAGTTTCCAGTGTAAAGTCTGGACTCTTCCGTCCAGCAGACGTCACTCTTGAATCCAGCAGGTTCTTACTCAGGTCCAGCTCTTTCAAACTAGAGGACTGGGAGCTGAGAGCAGAACACTGAGATGCACAGCTTCTCTCTGCCTCTTTACAGTCACTCAACCTAAAAGCAATTTTCAGTCAGTCAGTCAATTTAACAATATGTGTAGTACTTAGTTAGCCATCATTTTCAAACAGCTGGATCCTGACCTTATAGTTTCCAGTTTACTGTGTGGACTCACAATAGTTTCATTCCTGAATCCTGCACATTGTTGTAACTCAAATCCAGCTCTCTCAGACTACAGGACAGGGAGCTGAGAATTGATGACAGAGCTTCATGGCTTCCTTCTGACATTTTACAGCCATTCAACCTAAAAATGATTTTCCATCAGTTAATTCAATAATGAATGTATGTAGTGGTTAAGAGCTCAGAGAGTCATCATTTTAGCTGGATCCTGACCTTAGAGTTTCCAGTGTGCAGTGTGGACTTTTCAGTCCAGCAGACAACAGCTTCAATCCTGAATCCTGCACATTGTTGTAACTCAAGTCCAGCTCTCTCAGACTACAGGACTGGGAGCTGAGAACTGAGGACAGAGCTTCACAGCTTCTCTCTGAGAGGTAACAGCCAATCAACCTGAAGATCATTTTCAGTCAATCATTTCACATATCAAATATAAAAAAATGAATTAAATCTTTCTGAGTAAAATTTTAAAAATAGCTGAATCCTGACCTGAGAGTTGCCAGTGTACAGTGTGGACTCTTCAGTCCAAACGACAGCAAATTCAAGGCTGAATCCTGCAGTTTGTTGTTACTCAGGTCCAGCTCTCTTAGACTAGAGGACTGGGAGCTGAGAACTGACGATAAAGTTTCACAGCTTCTCTCTGACAGATTACAGTCTCTCAATCTAAAAACAATTTTCAGTCAGTCCATTCAATAATTAATAGGCTATACGAAGTAAATATGAGCTCAGAGGCTCATCATTTTCAAATAGCTGCACACCCACCTGAGAACTGACAATCTGCAGTGTGGACTCTTAAGTCCAGAAGACAACAGCTTCACCCCTGAATCCTGCAATTTGTTGTTACTCAGATCCAGCTCTCTCAGACTAGATGACTGGGAGCTCAGAACTGAGGACAGAGCTTCACAGCTTCTCACTGAGAGGTTACAAACAATCAACCTAAAAAGGATTTTCAGTCAGTCCATTCAATAATGCATAGGCTATATGAAGTAAGTATCTGCTCAGAGGGTCATAATTTTCAAATAGCTGAACACTAACCTGACATTTTCCACTCTGCAGTGTGGACTCTTCAGTCCAGAAGAAAGCAGCTTCACTCCTGAATCCTGCAGGTTGTTGTTACTCAGGTCCAGCTCTCTCAGACTAGAGTACTTGGAGCTGAGAACTGAAGACAGAGCTTCACAGCTTCTCACTGACAGATTACAACCACTCAGCCTCAAGATGATTCAGCAATACATGAGAAGAAATTCAAACAATAGCTGTTGTTAATAGTTTTTCTTGATAGAGTAATACCAAATTCAAAATACACAGAACCAAAATTATAAACGCAACACTTTTGTTTTTGCCCCCATTCATCATGAGCTGGACTCAAAGATCTAAAACTTTCTCTATGTACACAGGATTATTTCTCTCAAATATTGTTCACAAGTCTGTCAAACTCTGTGTTAGTGAGCACTTCTCCTTTGCCGAGATAATCCATCCACCTCACAGGTGTGGCATATCAAGATGCTCAGACAGCATGGGGAGTGTACAGGTGTGTCTTAGGCTGGCCACAATAAAAGGCCAAAAAAACAAGTGTTGTGTTTATAATTCAGTTTAGATACTTATGTGTACACGTACAGAGCTTTGTTGGAGTGTTGAACCACTGGCAGCAGCCTCAGAAGAGCTTCCTCTGAAGCAGAATGTTTCTTCAGGTCAAACACCTCCAGATGTTTTTCTGATGACAGTAAGATGAAGACCAGAGCTGACCACTGAGCAGGAGAGAGTTTAGCTGTGGAGAGACTTCCCGAACTCAATGACGTTGGATCTGCTCCTCTAGAGAACGGTCATTCAGTTCATTCAGACAGTGAAACAGATTATGCTTTTCTCTACAGACAAATTCTCACTGATCTTTTTCTTAATGTACTGGACTGTGTTCTGGTTGGTCTTTGAGCTACTCCTTTCTGTGTCTGTAGACCTCGTAGGAGAGACTGATTGGTCTCTACTGAAAGACCCAGGAGGAAGCGGAGGAACAAGTCCAGGTGTCCATTTGAACTCTGTAAGGCCTTGTCCACAGCACTCTGGTAGAAATGTGTTGATTTACCTCCAAACACTTCAGGCCACCAGGATGTAGTTTGTTCTTCTGCCAGCAGATTGACACCAGAGTTGATGAAGGTCAGATGGACATGAAGAGCAGCCAGAAACTCCTGAACGCTCAGATGGACGAAGCAGAACACCTTGTCCTGGTACAGCCCTCTCTCCTCTTTAAAGATCTGTGTAAACACTCCTGAGTACACTGAGGCTGCTCTGATATCGATGCCACACTCTGTCAGGTCTGATTCATAGAAGATCAGGTTGCCTTTCTGCTGCTGCTCAAAAGCCAGTTTTCCCAGACACCCAATCATCTTCCTGCTCTTTTTATTCCAGTGTGGGTCTGTCCCAGCTCTTCCATCATACTTGATGTTCTTCAGTTTGGTCTGAACCACCAGGAAGTGGATGTACATCTCAGTCAGGGTCTTGGGCAGCTCTCCTCCCTCTCTGGTCTCCAACACCTCCTCCAGAACTGTAGCAGTGATCCAGCAGAAGACTGGGATGTGGCACATGATGTGGAGGCTTCGTGATGTCTTGATGTGGGAGATGATTCTGCTGGCCTGACCCTCATCTCTGAACCTCTTCCTGAAATACTCCTTCTTCTGTGGGTCAGTGAAACCTCTGACCTCTGTCACCATGTCAACACACCAAGGAGGAATCTGATTGGCTGCTGCAGGCCGTGTGGTTATCCAGAGGCGAGCAGAGGGAAGCAGGTTCCCCCTGATGAGGTTTGTCAGCAGCACATCCACTGAGGTGGACTCTGTAACATCAGTCAGGTTTTCATTGTTGTGGAAGTCCAGAGGAAGTCGACACTCATCCAGACCGTCCAAGATGAACACAACCTGGAACTCTTCAAACCTGCAGATTCCTGCTGCTTTGGTTTCAGTGAAGACGTGATGAACAAGTTCCACCAAGCTGTACTTTTCCTCTTTCAGCACATTCAGCTCTCTGAAAGTGAATGGAAATATGAACTGTATGTCCTGGTTGGCTTTGTCTTCAGCCCAGTCCAGAGTGAACTTCTGTGTTAAGACTGTTTTCCCAATGCCAGCCACTCCCTTTGTCATCACTGTTCTGATTGGTTCATCTCTTCCAGGTGAGGCTTTAAAGATGTCTTGTTTTTTAATGGTTGTTTCTGGTTTGTCTGGTTTCCTGGATGCTGTTTCAATCTGTCTGACCTCATGTTCATCATTGACTTTTGCAGTCCCTCCCTCTGTGATGTAGAGCTCTGTGTAGATCTGGTTCAGAGGGATTAGGTTTTCATCTTTAGCAATCCCCTCAAACACACTCTGGAACTTTTTCTTCAGGGTAGACTTGAGTTTACGTTGGCACACTGTAGCATGAGTTCCTGCATAAGCAACAACAAATGAAATCAGTGAGTAGATCCCACAGAAAATCAGAGAATCTAAACATTAAGTGTGGCTGTTTCTTTCCTCTATCAGTTTTATTCAGCTTATCAATGAATAACAAACTGCCCCTGATCTGATGCAGATGTGTGCATCATATTTGTTGGGGTTTTCAACATGAGGTCAGGTTTGGTTATTAGCTGAATATCAAAGATATTCTAGAAATATTCAAAATTATTAATTATAATTAATAAATTCAGGGCACCACCCTGAAATCACGGACCAATAACCAAATATGAGCCGAAAATAATCAGTCTAAAAGAGGGTTTGTCCACCTATAGATGGCAAACAGAGAAGGGTGAGTCCCCAGCCCCAGGTTAAATATGTCGGCCATATTGTGTCCACCTCAGGAAAAGCTTGATCCTGAAAAAATCGAGCCATCACCCACTGCAAACGACCTACTGTCCCATTGATTCACTAACATTGCATTGAAGAAATTAACAACTGGAGGTGATAAGGTGGCAGCAAAACTGGCAATTTGCTGCAACTCAATACATTACATTAACTCATTTGGCAGATGCTTTTATCCAAAGCGACTACATTTGAGGACAACATATAAGCATCAACAGAGCATCAAATACAGATCTGACAACTGACAATACATAATAGTAAGATCAGCAATAAATACTAGTAAGAGCTCATAGTACATATCACATCAATGGGGTAAATACCTTGCGAAGGAAGTAAGAGTTAACAAAAAGTGCAATCAATACAAAAAAAGTGCAATCAATACAAGATAATTGCAAGGGGATAGAAGAAGAGCACATGAAGTGCATGTTAGAGGTTAGGAATTAGAGGTGTTATAAGGGGAAGTTTTCTCGGAAGAGATGAGTTTTCAAGAGCTCCTTGAAGTTAGAGAGGGACGTCCCTGCTCTGATGGCGTGTGGTAGCTCGTTCCACCATTGTGGTGTCACAGATGAGAATAGCAAGGACTGGGATTGCTTTGTGTGAAGGGATGGCAGAGCCAGGCGGCGTTCGTTGGAGGAGTGTAGCGGCTGAGAAGGAACGTAAGTTTGTATAATGGAGTTTAGGTAGATGGGTGCAGACCCAGTAGTCACTCTGTATGCAAGCATTAGTGACTTGAATTTGATTCTGGAGGCCATGGGGAGCCAGTGGAGGTCACTGAGTAATGGAGTGACATGAGTCCTTTTGGGCTGTTAAAAAACCCGACGCGCTGCTACGAACCATTTGTAAGGGTTTCACCGCACAAGCTGGAAGATTTGCTAGGAGGGCATTGCAATAGTTCAGGCGAGAGATAACCGTGGCCTGTACCAGAACCTGGGTGGCGTACTGAGTGAGGTAGGGCCTGATTTTCCTTATGTTGTATAGAGCAAAGCGGCATGACAGATAGACAGTAGCAACATGGTCTGAAAAGGACAGGTAGTCATCAATCATGACACCCAAGTTTCTCACTACCCTGGTTGGAGTGATGGTTGCGGAGTCAATTTGTAGTTTGATGTTATGGTGGATAGATTGCTTGGCCGGAATGACCAAGAGTTCCGTCTTAGAGAGATTTAGTTGAAGGTGGCAAGACTTCATCCATGCAGATATGTCCGAGAGACAGTCTGTGATCCGTGCCGAGACGGTGGGATCGCCTGGTGGGAAGGATAGGTAGAGTTGCGTGTCGTCTGCGTAGCAGTGGTAAGAGAAGCCGTGCGAGCGAATGATCGGCCCAGTGGGGTGGTGTAAATTGAGAAGAGAAGGGGCCCAAGCACTGAGCCTTGGGGTACCCCTGTGGAGAGGCAGTAGGAGGGGGATAATTGTCCTTGCCACAAAACACTGTAGGAACACCCCGAGAGGTAGGATTCGAACCACAGGAGTGCTTTACTCGAGATGCCCATTGCTGAGAGAGCGGATAGCAGGATCCTGTGGTTGACTGTGTCAAAGGCAGCTGATAGGTCAAGAAGGATCAGAACCGAGGATTGGGCTGCAGCTGACCTTAGGGCTTCTGTTACAGACAGAAAAGCCGTTTTAGTACAGTGGGCACTCTTAAAACCAGACTGATATGGATCTAGGAGGTCATTCCCTGAGAGGAATTCTGAGACCTGTTTGAATACTGCCCGTTAAAAATGGTAGAAGAGACACTGGTCCATAGTTCTCAACTTAAGTTGGGTCAAGTGATGGCTTTTTGACCAAGGGTGTAACCCGAGCCCTTTTGAAAGTGTCGGGAAGGTCCCTGAAGCCAAAAAGTATTTATCAGATGAGTGATTGTCGGGACAACGGTAGGAGATATGGCTTGGAGGAGATTCATAGGAATCGGGTTCAGTGGGCATGTAGTGGGACGGCTACGGGTCAGGAGCTCTGATACTTCGCTCTCTGTGAGAGGAGTAAATGAGGAGAGTGAAGAACCACTGACCTGGGAGGGCAGAGGAAAAGATGTAGTAGGACTGCTACAATGGTTGAGTTTGAGTGTTTCAGAGAATTGGCTAGTTATAGCCTCCACTTTGCCTGTGGAGAAGGCAGCAAAGGTATCAGCAGACAAGTTTGTGGGTGGTGGAGGTGGAGGAGGATTTAGTAGCGCTTTAAAAGTCGAAAATAATTTCCTTGAGTCAGTGGCACTGCTACTTCTGTTATTATAAAACACAGTTTTGGCAGCACTGATGCTTGTTGAGAAGGAGGATAGGAGCAATTGGTAGCCCTTAACGTCGGCGGGGTCTTTGGTTTTTCAAAATTTTCTTCCAGCATCTCTGAGATCAGTACGGAGCCCACGATGGTATCAGTTAGCCACGGGTGGGGCTGGTTTGGGCGAGCAGGCTTGGTGGAAAGAGGACACAGGATATCCAGGCACTAGCTTAGTGTAGAGCACAGAGATTGTGCGGCATCATTGACCTCAAGTGAGGAAAATGTGTTGAGGGAAGGTAGAGCGGAAGCTACCACTGAGGCAAAGTGAGTGGGAGACAGGTTGTGGAGGTTCCGGCGGTGTGAGACCAATGGTGCTGGAACAATGGGCTCTTCCTGTAGGCATACCGTGAACTGAATGAAATAGTGGTCTGACACATGTAGAGGTGTGACTTCCCTACTTTCTCTTGTTCTGTGAGAAACATGAGCTGTGGCTTGTCTTGGGAAGAATGTACAATTAAGAATCTGTTTGATTAAAAGCCACGTGAAATCTCTTTTCTCTTTCGTCTCCTCTCTCCATGTGTATTTCACTCGCGGACTCGATTCGCAATGATTTTCGGAATGCACAGATTTGATTGGCTGAGCAGCAGCACATGAGACCATGCAATTGGTCTGTGAGTTCCTGGGCCGCTAAAGCAGGACAGTAAATGCTACAAAAGCTGTGAGGGTTCAAATAGAGACGCTCCGTCACAAGGTAGTAATTCTTAATAATAAATCGGCTATTGGTCCGGAGAGAGCGGTGGCTGGGTCTGGATCGCGGTCTGCCAATTAGGGACCTCTGCCCTCAAGTGTTAAAATAATATTGGTTGTGCCCAAGGCGTCACTTTGTGTTGAAAAATGGTGGGGACATTTTAGAGCTCGTATTAGGGGTGTAATGAAACACAGTCCACGAGATGTGAGAATGCACAATATTGGGGTCATGAGAACAAGGCAAAAAGATTTTGAGCATTAAACACTTAATTTCCTGCATTCTAGAGACATTTTCTGCACCAATTCATGGTGGAAATGTCTTTATTTATATGAAGGGAAACAAAATTCATGAGGCCAGTGACAATTCAGAATATTAAATATTATCGAATATAATGCAGTAATCAGCAGCTTTTTTTTTTAGCCTAAGTCAGTTTTTTTGGACAAGGCAGATTTGTTTCTTCTATATTTACATTTTCTTATTGTGCAAGTAAACCCTTCTTATAGAATTTTCATCTGTTATTTAACATTTCTTGTTGCAAGCTAATTTTTAGAAAACTTTTAGCAAATGCTTTCAAAAAGTGGTGGGGACATGTCCCCGGTGTAAATGACACCTATGGTTGTGCCCACTGTTCAATAAACTCATATTCAACACCACAATAGGCTTTATTCTTATTTTTCATATAGCCTATGATTCAGATGCTCCAAATTCAGCTGTCACATGAAAAATGACAAAAAGACTCATAGTTATTAGTCGCAAATTAATCATTTCTGTTTCCTGTGCTTAGCACACAGCCCTGTGGCTGAGCTTCAGCTGTCACATGACAAATGAATGAAAGACACAATCCCGAAGACCCATCTCCATGTTGCCTCCATTTCCTCTTTCCATCATGTTAAATCTGTTCAAATCCTCTTACTGCTCTGCAGACGCTCAGCCAGCTCCTCCTGCTGCATCCTCCTCAGGAAGTGTAGTGTGATTTTCAGAAATGCCTCTCTGCTGCTCCTCCTCTGCTCTTCATCCTCACCGTCCAACACCTCCTCATCCTCACTCTGACTCTCTAAGTATTCTGGGTACTCTGGACTCAGAACCCTCTGGACTTTCTTTAGCTCGTTCTTCGCAAAAGTGATGATGTTCTCCTCCAGCAGCTGGAACAGAAAGATAAACTAAACATTAAATTTAAACTGGTAGAACATAACGTGATTCATCTGTCAGTCTGCTGGTCTAAACAGAGCAACATGGAGACTGTTAGGACCTGAATGGTAGCATTCCATTCTGTAGTTAATGTAGTTAATAGTAATAGTAGTGTGCATGTACATGTGCAGACCATAAATATGGAGTCCAGGTCTGTTTGAGGTCGCTGGGCAGACTGACCTCTGAGAAACTCTGAGCTCTCCTGCTGAACTCTGTGGAAAAAATATGGAGTTTAGGGATTTAATGACTCAAATCTGTACACAGTTTACTATATGTGTTCTAAGATGATGACAAAATGCGTCTGTGGCTCAGGAAGTACAGTGGGTGGAAGAAAAGTGCCATCATCATTGTTGTCCTACTGTCAGAAGCCTCACAGAAGGTGATCAAATTTGAGCCGACTGTCCTGGGAAAATCAGACTGACCAAGGTCCAGAGAGAAAGAGGACCATAACCAGCTATGAGGTCACCGAGGTCCGGACCTCCGTTATTATATGTAGGCTTTAATTCTATCTATAAAAAAAATAGAATAAAAACCACTGATAACACGATCAACAGGCAGACTGAACACAAGACAAAAAACAAACAGGACTGAAACCCCAGACACAGAAACATAAAGCAGACAAGACAAAAGCAAAATAAGCGCAGACCGACACCGACCAGGATCGTAACACAGGGAGTGAGCGAGCAAGGAAGTGAGTTGCTTGATAGAGGCTCCCTTCCAAATCTCTTAACAGCTGGTCGTGCACGGACAGTGTACTGGTTCACTTATCTTTTCCAAAGAGGATGGTGACATCTACCTTCTACCTTTTTAGAAGTAAATAGAAAATCACTAAGAAGTGGAAGAGTGAAAGATGCCATCCCGTTTTAGGTCATTAGCTGACTAATCAGACGCTGGATTGTGTAAATTAAGAAAGTTAGTTGTTAATTGTTGGAATCTGTTTTTCAGTAGCTGAGTGGCAGTGAGACTGTGAATAATGATGTGATTTGATTGCTGAACTCTGTCATGGAGAATCGTCATGGACAGTCAGAGATCTTCATCTTACCTCTGAGGGACTCCCTCCTCTCTGTCTTCACTCTGATCCATAGCAGAGCCCACAGCTGCTGCAGAGCTGCACTCTGTCACCGCAACAACACTGAGGATGTTCAGCTGATCCACATCCGGTCACAGAGACTCTGAGCTTCAGCTGGAGAGGAAACACAGAGAGAGAAGATGCTTCAGTCTATTTAATGAGAGACTGTTATCACCACAGTCTACAGACATCAGGGGCCACATTAGATCTTCCCTCTACTGGATGCATCACAGTCCACAGCTGCTGCAGAGACGCACTCTGTTACTACAAGCCTCTCGTCACAGGACACATTAGTTCTCCGTCCTCTATCTAAAAGTTACTGTAGGAACAGTGAATCAGCTGCTCCAACCTTCAGACACACTGAGCAGGTGCACCTCAGAGAGCCGTGCAAAAGAGCTTTCAGTCAAATCAGTCCTGCTTGCATGTTGGAAGATGGTTGCATTTTGAATAAACACATCACAGCAGGGAGATCCAACCTGTTGGACCAGTTCAGACACACCCTAAATTTTTCACTGATGATGTGAGTTCAGTCAACAAACTTCTTCATGAAAACTGAAAACATTTCTACCTGTTAAATGCAGGTTTCTCCTTGCCTGGCCAAGTGCTTGCTCATGGTGGGAATTGTTGGGTTTCTGTTAATAATAATAATAATAATAATAATAATAATAATTGAAAGAGTAAAATCTAGACCTGCTGTAAATCAAAAGTGCAACGAGATAACTTCTATTATGAATTGGCGCTTAATTGAATTAATACATGCATAACATTCTCACAAACATCCTCTCCATTAGCTCAGATAAAAAGGCTTAGTGCAAATCTGAAGAATTAAACAGGTTTAAACAAGGTTAAACATTTCAACTGCGCAGTCAAACAGTGAGACAACACAATGTCACCAAAGTGATCCTGATTATCTAACATCTAGATTTCTCCTGTTGGATTCTCACCTGCTGAACTCACTTCGGGCAAACTTTCAGACACTTTCCACCTTCATGTGTAGAGGAAACACTGGCAGAGAAGAAGCTGCTTTGTCATCCTCGTCTGTTTTGATCTGAGGACGCTGTCACATCCTCATAACTTCACTCCGAGTCTAAAAATAAAGATATCAAATTGACGTCAATACGAGACTAACCTGCAGAAACCCAATCAGAGAAGTCACACATCAGACTATGGAGTTCCACCAGCTGTCCACTAGGGGGTGGTCTCAGGGGTTTTTGAATGCTATGTTTGGCCTATGCAGAGGTGCAAAGTGACTATTATAACTAACTATAACGGTGGTCCAGTGGATAGCACTGTGGCCTCACAGCGAGAAGAGTTTGCATGTCCTCCCCGTGTCTGCGTGGGTTTCCTCCACCATCAAAAACATGTTAGTTCTTCAGTCAGTGCAATTGACCGGGCACTGGTAAAGATCTGGAGTTGGTTCCCGGGCGCTGCACAGCGGCTGCCCACTGCTCCCTCGAGGGATGGGTTAAATGCAGAGAATGAATTTCGTAACATGTATGTGACAATAAAATGTCTTCTTCTTCCAATATAATTTACTCAGTTGTAGTTTAGTCAAAAATAGTTTTCTCACTTTTTCTTATTTGCTTCCTTATGTATTTTCTTATTTAATTCTTTATTTTCTTCCTTTAAAACTGTCATTAGAACTGTCCCAATACATCAGGCAGGCTGGTATTAATTTATTGCAGACATATCAGTATCAAAAAACTCAAACCGTCTCCTACTCCCCAGAACTAAGCTCAAAACCATGGGTGATCGTGCCTTCTGCTCTGCCCTCCCTGACCATCTGAGGGCACCGCAGACTATTGAGACTTTTAAAAAAGGACTAAAAACATTTATTTTTAGCAGAACTTATGAGTTTTAACCTTTCACTGAGACTGACCTAAAACTGAATTGAAAACAGCTGTTTCAGGGAGTCAGAAACAATCAGGTAGTTTATCTGAAGCTGACTACAAATTCAACTTAAACTAATAAATAATACATTTAATATATTATATGAAAGTAAAAAAAGTTTATTTCCAGAGCTTGTGACAAAGGTTTTCACCTGTTTGCTGTTCGATGAAACGCGCAGCAGAGGGCAGCAGAGACTCACCGAGCTTTCAGCTGCTACATGAAGGAAAAGAAGAGATTCAATGTGAGTGTTCAGAGTTTTACACCTTTTTACTGACAGGACAGAAAACAAGCGCTCGCTGTTCAGTCAGACGTCTGCAGACTCAAGTCAAAGTAATAATAAAGTGAAATAACACCTCGAATGCGATAACAGTAAAAATTAATTTGTTTTTACTTTCACTTTCACTCTCACTATCTGATTTGTTGTTTATTGTTAATCATTGTAATTCCATATTTTTATATTTTGTTAATTTATATATTTATGTTCACAATATTCTCTTCCCTTGCACAGGTTTTTTGAAAAAGGACTAAAAACATTTCTTTTTAGCAACTTATGAGTTTTAACCTTGCACAATAATGTTGTTGCACTATTTATCTATATTTTTTATAACTGATGTTTTTTCGTTGCTTTTATGATCTGACCTGTAGCACTTTGAGGTTTGTCTTAAATGTAAAATGCATTACAAATAAAATGTATTATTATTATTACTATTATTATTATAATAGTGTGTATGTCCCACACAGAAATAATAGTAATCTCTTAAGGATTAGGACAACTGCACCAACTCCAGCACCCAGAACAAACTCATTTAAAATGGCTCTCTTCAATGTGAGATCACTTTCAAGTAAGACTTTTATCTCAAATGATTTTATCTTGTCTGCAAATCTAGATTTTATGTTTTTAACTGAATCCTGGTTGCAGATGAATGACTATAGCCAGCTAGCTGAACTGTGTCCGCCTCAATATGATTGTTTTAGTCAACCGAGGGTCAGTGGTCGTGGTGGTGGGCTAGTGAGCGTGTGTAGGAAAAATTTTAAATGTCATCAAGTACGCTGTGATGAATTTAACTCATTTGAAGTTCTCACTCTTAAAGTTGGAGGGCTGCAACCTATCATATTTGTTATAATTTATCGCCCCCCAAAACCGCCTGGAGGAGTTTTATCAGAACTTCCTGAATTTTTATCTACTCTGGTTTTAAATTATGACAGAATTGTTCTTTGTGGCGATTTTAATATTCATGTTGATGACCCCACCAATGTTAATGCAACTGACTTTTTAAATATGGCCACTTTTAACTTCAAACAACATGTCAAAGGGCAAACACATAACCGTGGTCATACACTGGACTTGGTTTTTACCCTGGGTGTCAGCATTTCCTCTGTGGAATTAGTGGACATGACCACATCTGACCACAGATGTATTGTTTTTAGCTGCGATTCGCCTGTTACTCATGCCGCCTCACCAAGCTCCGTGTGTTCTCGCTTCTTTAATGAACAAAGTGTTTCAAAGTTTTGCGCATTCTTTCAGAGCCAAAGCCAACACCTGTCTGATTCCAACACCAACAATCTGGTCGATCACTTCAATCATATCTGCTTGTCGTCACTAAATATTACTGCTCCTCTAAAGGTTAGGCCTACGTCTAAAGTTAGTAAGCAACCCTGGATAAATGACAGCATTCGCAGCCTAAAAAGGGAATGCAGGAAAGCAGAGCGCAGATGGAAAAAATCCAGTCTCCAAGTCCATTACCTCAGTCTGAAGGATTTATTAATTAACTACAATAACTTGGTTAAGGATGCGAGAACACACTATTTTTCTGAACTCATTACTACACATAAACACAATAAGACTGTGGATCAGCTGGTAAACCCAACCCCTCCTTGTGCCTCAGCTGGAAGTAATGATGACTGTGAATCTTATTTTACCAATAAGGTGGTGTCAATCAGAGCCTCTATTACCCCCGCGGCCTCTTACTCAGAGGTTCCTCACCAGCAACAACAGAGTTTTAACCAGTTTTATCCCATCGACTTGTCTGAGCTTTTAAAAACAGTATCACAAATGAGAGTGTCCTCCGGCCCACTTGATGTAATACCTACAAAGTATTTACTGAAAGTAATAGATTCTGTTGGGCCCCATTTGATCTCTGTTTTCAACAGCTCCCTATCTACTGGTTGTGTCCCTGATTATTTTAAAACGGCTTGCGTGAACCCACTTTTAAAGAAACCTGGTTTAGATCCCTCCCTCCCACATAATTTTAGACCAATGTCAAAACTGCCTTTTATTGCAAAGATTCTAGAAAGAATTGTGTCCAAACAGCTGCATACTGTACTGGAAAATAACAAAATATTTGAAAAGTTTCAGTCTGGTTTTAGGAAGTACCACAGCACTGAGACTGCCCTGCTTAAAGTCACCAATGACCTTTTAATGTCTGCTGATGAAGGTATGTGCTCAGTCCTGGTACTCCTGGACCTTAGCGCTGCTTTTGACACCATTGATCACAACATCATGTTAGACAGACTGAGGCACTGGGTGGGGATCTCTGGTACTGCCCTAGAATGGTTTTCATCCTACCTGTCAAATAGGAAGTTTTGTGTGTCTGTAAACAACTATGTCTCTTCATTCTGTCCAGTTAAATATGCTGTGCCTCAGGGGTCGGTCTTAGGACCCATTTTGTTTTCCTTGTATCTGCTTCCCCTTGGACATATTATCCATAAACATGGCATTTCTTTTCATATTTATGCTGATGACACACAAATATACTTGCCAGTCAGATCCACAGACCCTGGAATGCTGAGTTCACTTAACAACTGCCTTTGTGAGTTAAAAAATGGATGTCAAATAATTTCCTCCAGCTGAACTCAGACAAAACAGAAATCCTGGTCATCGGGTCCCAGCAGATGGCAAATCAAATACTGCCATCTGCTGGTTCCCTAGTAAATCACATTAAGCCTGTGGCAAAGAACCTTGGTGTTTGGTTTGATAGTAATTTAAATTTCGAGCAGCACACCACAAAGCTTGTTCAATCATGTTTTTATCAACTTAGAAATATAGCTAAAATTTGATCTATGTTAACTTTTAAGGACACCGAGACCATTTTACACGCCTTCATCTCATCACGCCTGGATTATTGCAACAGCCTTTTCACCTGTTTAACCCAAAAATCTATTGATCGACTCCAGACTGTCCAGAACTCAGCTGCCAGGCTTTTAACCAGAACAAAGAAATATGACCACATTACTCCTATTTTAGCTTCATTACACTGGCTCCCAGTATGTTTTAGAATTGACTTTAAAATTCTATTGATCACTTTTAAAGCTCTTCATGGCCTCTCGCCTTGTTATATTTCTGACCTTTTAGTCCCATACGCACCAGCACGTACCTTGAGATCCTCGGGCAGAGGTCTGTTGTCTGTTCCAGAGTCTCGACTGAAAACTAAAGGGGACAGAGCGTTTGCTGTCAGGGCCCCGAGGCTCTGGAACAGCCTGCCCGAGGAAATCAGGTCGGCTGAGTCAGTGAACTCTTTTAAGTCCCTTCTTAAAACATACTTTTATAGGAGAGCCTTTCCCGATCTTATTTGACTTTATCTTATCCCTTTTATTTTATTGTATTTCACTAATTTTATATAAATTTTTCATGCTCTTGTTTTTTTTTTTTTTGTATTATTCTTTATACTTGTTAAAGCACTTTGTAACTTGTTTTTGAAAAGTGCTCTACAAATAAGTATTATTATTATTATTATGTCGGCTAATAATCTTTGTGACACCACAATGCTGGAACGAGCTACCACACGCCATCAGAGCAGGGGCGCGTGGTAAACTCATCTCTTCCGAGAACACTTCCTCTTATAACGCCTCTAACCTCCAACATGCACGTGATCTTCTTCTTCTATCCCCTTCCATTTCTCTTGTATTGATTGCGCTTTTTTGTTAACTCTTACTTCTTTCCCTAGGTATTTACCCCATTGATATTAGCTTTTACTAGTATTTATTTCTGCCCTTACTAGTATGTATTGTATGCTTACAAGTTGTTCCTCAGATCTAAGCTGCTTTGGATAAAAGCGTCTGCCAAATAAGTAAATGTAAATGACATTCTCTATTTCAGTGCTGTTCATACTGTTATATTGTCATATTGTATATACTGTATACCAAATCCACCTACCTCAAGTACATAACTCCTCAATAATACTGTACTTATTTATTCCAGCATCCTTTGCACTGTACTCCATCGCACCGTGTACATGTATGTGTATCTACCTGTATATCACAGCCACCTTTGACATGTACATAATAATGCTAATAATATTTTACTCCTGCATCCTTTGCACTCTGATCACTGCACTATTTGTCAGTATGTCTATATTGTTTTTTGTTCATAGTGTGTATGTTAGTGTTGTCTACACTGAAGTCTGTGTCTGATTTGATTTTATTATTGTCTTATCGTTTGAGTAAGCACATCGTGAGCAATGTACAATCCTGAGTCAAATTCCTCATATGTGTACACATATCTGGCAATAAAAGCTGATTCTGATTAACAAGAAATATCAGTCCAGATTTAAACTAGATCATTGGTCATCACTATGTCATTTAGAAACAGCGTCCCCAATAAAGAGTTTGTCCATCAGAGAGCTGGACAAGTAGATTTCCACACTGTAAAATGCCACAATTTAGGTCATCTAGGTCACAATTCATAAACAAATTCCCAGCTCTGGTTGGGATTTGCAGCTCAGCAGATGCAGTTCATTCTCTATGGTGACTATAGGTAACCTCATCTACAACTAAGAAACCTGTGGTGTACCACAAGGTTCAATTTTAGGGCCAATTTCCTTATCTCTACACTGATCAGCCATAACATTACGACCACCTGCCTAATATAGGGTAGGTCCACCTGTTGCCAGCAAAACAAAGTTGCGAGGTGGGGCCTCCATGGATTGGACTTGTTACGTCCCACAGATGCTCGATTGGATTGAGATCCCCATACTCAAAAACTGCAATGCTGTGTGCAATGTGTTGTGACACCTTTCTATCAGAACCAGAATCAACTTTTTCTCACCTGCAGTAGGTCATGTGTTGAATCAAACCACACGGGCCAGCCTTCGCTCCCCACGTGCATCAGTGATCCTTGGCTGCACATGACCCTGTCGCCGGTTCACAGCTTTTCCTTCCTTGGACAACTTCTGATAGGTACTGACCCCTGCAGACCGGGAACACCCCACAAGAGCTACAATTTTGGAGATGCTCTGACCCAGTTGTCTAGCCATCACAGTACGGCCCTTGTCAAAGTTGCTCAAATCCTCATTTTTCCTGCTTTCCTTGCTGAGGACACCGATGTTCACCTGCTGCCTGATATAATATATACAAAAATCATGCTTCACTAAGTACTTCAACGTCACAAGGTCATTTCTATGCAGACGACTCACAGATAGAACTTCCCCCGAAACCTGCTGATGTCAGATGTCAGAAATCATATTGTTCAGCAGTGATAATGACCTTGGTCCCCTGTCTGCTAAAGTTGGCTTAGAAAGCCTTTATTGTCATTCAACTGCACATTCAGGTTGTACATTTCAGCGAGATTGCGTTGCAAGGTTCCCTGTTCGCTTTAGAATTGATTTTAAGATTTTACAATTTTGTCACCCTGACTATCCACACGGTAACTTTACTGTGTTGGTCAACATCTACTTCCTGCCTGTCTTTGTGATTTCAGGCTGTCTGAACAAAACTTGACATGGAAGCAGTACGCTGCTGTACATTTAATTATATAAATACTATCACAATAAAATGCAGCTTGGTCCTGTGGAAGTGTGTTAACTTCTTATTTTAACTCTTGATTGATGTGCAGACTATTTTCACAGTTAATCATTTGATGTATTAAATGTCAGGAAACCCAAAGTGACGTCTTCTGATTGTCTTGTTTTGGAATATGTATCTGAAACTTAAACATATATAAAACTGCTTCAGGTACTTTCACTGAGACTGACCTAAAACTGAATTGAAAACAACTGTTTCAGGGAGTCAGAAACAATCAGGTAGTTTATCTGAAGCTGACTACAAATTCAACTTAAACTAATAAATAATACATTTAATATATTATATAAAAGTAAAATTAATTTTATTTCCAGAGCTTGTGACAAAAGTTTTCACCTGTTTGCTGTTCGATGAAACGCGCAGCAGAGGGCAGCAGAGACTCACCGAGCTTTCAGCTGCTACATGAAGGAAAAGAAGAGATTCAGTTTGAGTGTTCAGAGTTTTACACCTTTTTACTGACAGGACAGAAAACAAGCGCTCGCTGTTCAGTCAGACATCTGCAGACTCAAGTCAAAGTAATAATAAAGTGAAATAACACCTCGAATGCGATAACAGTAAAATTAATTTGTTTTTACTTTCACTTTCACTCTCACTATCTGATTTGTTGTTTATTGTTAATCATTGTAATTCTATATTGTTATATTTTGTTAATTTATATATTTATGTTCACAATATTCTCTTCCCTTGCACAAACCGGAGTAATGCACATGTAAATAACGTTGTTCTTTCTCTGCACATAGTTGTATTATTTTTCTCTATTCTTTTATAATTCTTATATAATTTGCATTTGCTGATTCCACATTTATATATTTCTAGATTTATTTATGTCAGCTGTATGTTTGTCTGCCTGTAGCACCTCATTCCAAAGCAAATTCCTCGTATGTGTAAAACCCTACTTGGCAATAAAGCTCCTACTGAGTCTGATTCTGATTAAATTCAACTTTGTCACCAGTTAGAACAGATTTTTTTAAGTCGAAGTCACGTTTTACACACAGTGGCTGAAACCGGCTGAAATCACATCCGTCTTCTTTGGTTCAGACTGAAACGTCTGAGCAGCTGTTGGATGGAGATGAAACGAGCTTCAGACCTTCTTGCTCCTCTCAGGATGAACTGAAAGAACTTCAGACGTCAAAGACAAAAAGGCTGCGACTGCGAAATACCTTTTAACTTCAGTGTCAAGCCCAATAAACTTCTATCAGAGTAAACTTAATTATTCTTAATGATTAAAAGTCACGGCTCAAACTTGAGATCTTCAAGTTTCTGTAATATTTCTACAGTCCGTCTTTGTTTTCTCTTCCAAATAAGTTCTATAAATTTACAATAATGAAACGTGAATTAATGTCATTAATTAAGGTCTTTGTCGGGCTGGTGGTGAGAATTAACTTCTGCAAGTGAAAACATTTAAATGATGGAGTAAAAATCCCACTTTCGTGATAAAGTTTGGTATTTCTGAGCTGCAGCTCTCTCCTGAGGATGGATCAGTGTTTGTTGGATCAAAGTCAGTATTTGATGTGAAAATATTGGTTATTAATTACTCCCCAGCAGACTCACATAGACACATATTTGTGATGTGTGTAATCTCACATGAATTCATGTTTGGTAATTAAATCCAGTGGAAGTAGGATAAAAAGATTCCTCTGCTGCTGCTCCAGGTTGTTTTTCCTTTAATCGTTCGTATGTTTTGTATTGTTTGTTTGCTGCTAATTTTTAATTAAAGATGCTAATTTTACCTCCAGCAACAGTCGCTAATTTGCATTTCTCCCGCAGAAAAAAAGCAGAAAAGAAACAGCTTTCATAGATATTGTGCTGTTTATACAGAGAGAGGAGGTTCAGACTGAGGAGAGAGAGCGAGCAGTGAATGGAAAGTTCACTAATCAATATTTTGATTTTAACAACAAGAGTGAGAATTATCACCAACTCTGCAGCTCTACACAACTTTTAATCCTCTGTAGGCTTTTTAAACACAACAGCAAAACATGTTATGAGGGCCCGAACATGAAACCACCACAGACTAATATCTCAGCTCCACTAACTGACAGTTGGACCCTTTCTTTGTTCTGAAAAAGCTCAAATTTTTATTTAAACACACTTTTTTCACTTTCTAACTAAACTCAGTGTAAAAAGCTTTCTGCCCCCTGGTGGTCAAATGTGACCTGCTGCACTTTAACCGTGCGAACAAACCCGTTCTCTCTCCCAGCTCGTCACATATGGACACTTGGTCAAGACCCGCTGGCGTCAGTTTGTAACGCACTGGTGAGCCCCTTAGTGTCATAGTTCAACACACTGGGGGAAGCCTTGTAGCGTCATTTATGAATGCTAAAGGTAGGTGTGGGATATTTAACAGAAAGGTCCTAGTAAAGAGGTGGACAAAGGGCCAGAAACCGGACTTAAACGAGGAGACCGGTTGGTGTTTGTTTCCTGAGTTAAGCAAAAAGTCAACGTTGAATGTTTTTATATAAGGTGTGTAAGTTATGCAAGTGACGCAAGTTAACAACCGTACGTAACAATGAAGTACTTCTGATGCTAAACTGAACCAAAGCGCGACGTTTCACAAAGGTAACATTGTGCCATATGAAAATGGCGATGTTTTGCAACATTAACAAACTTTTATTTTGAAAGTCAAACTGTATGTTAGCTACATATTTACTGTTGCTAACTTGACCGCGGAGATGTAAATGTTAAAAAACAACGGTAAAGGGTCCCCAGGGCATTTAAAGGCAACACCAAGGGGTCTGACAAAACGTCCATATGTGAATGTTAATCTGAATGCATAAAGATCACAGATACTGGAGATACAAGGTTTTCACTTCAGAGAGACAATGTGCATTTACAAGTTTACAACTGGACTTGTTTTTGTTTGTGTTTGTTTGTTGTTGTTTTTCTCCTCCCCAAGCCCCCCTCTCTGTTCTCTTCCAGGTTTCGTTGCTTTCTGCAGTTGGTGTTTCCCTCTGCTTTTCCTTGTTGTCCCCACCTTCCATCCCCCTTCTCTTACAGGTCTTGTCCTTTCTCTGTGATGTCTGTTTGTGCCCCCCCATCCCCGTGTCTGCCCCCCTGTCCAGCCCGGTGACAAATCAATACATAATTAAATAAATAATAAAACAGACAAAGGAGTATTTTAATACTCTCTTGTTAAAGTAAAATCTGTCTGGCACAGTATGGTATCCAGCTCATCATACTCTATACCAGGCTGTGATTGGTTTATTGATTAGCGAAGTTTGCGTCTCTCTGAAGTGTGAAACCATCGACTGTAACAAGTACAGTCCTTTATTCCAGACTCTGAGTGTAACAGCCTCTTCAAATTTATTATCATTTAGTAATAATATTGATGAGAACATTAGCCTATTGTGCAGCTTTTATGTTTATCACCAATAAAAGATTAAATATGGTGCGGGGAGAGAAAAGACTGTTTGGTGAAAGATTTATGAGTGGACACATTCACCTGATCATCATAAAGAGGGGAGACGCTGCAGTACTTCTCTCTCTCCTCCCCTGAAGGTGCAAAGCATGCTGGGACGGCATTACTGAACCACATGGCGATTTGTTAAACAGTTGAGAGGAAGGCGGTCCTGACAGCTCGTGTTGGTGTTACTTCCTGTCTCCTCCAGCCCTCTCTGTGAAGGATCATTTAAAGGGGCTATATGTAGTTTTTATAAGGAAATGAATCACTTTTTTATTGCTTGTGAGAAAAGGGGTTGTGACCATGATCCACTTCCTGGGTTCGGGTATGCCTCCTGACCCTCTTGACTTGTCTACTGACTAAACAGCGACTAACATCTCTTTCCGATTTTAATTAAGGTGATTGTTGTGATCATTTCTATGTTGAGCTGTCAGTGCACGTAATGCATTTAAGTTGAAAAAATATACCAATATTGATGCAAACCAACCTGAATACCAACCTTTATACATTTTCCCAGAAGGTTCAGAGCCTGAAGGTCCGCCCTGTCAGCTGTAGGCAGAGCAGCATTTCTCCGTCCAAACTTAGTGTCTGTCTGCTTGTAGAGCGCCGCTGAAGGCCAACCGTCCTTCCATCAGTCTGTCTGCAGCCCGAGGCGACGGGCAGCTCTGTGAGGAGGTCCAGCTAAACCTGAAGACGAAGCTGGTGGCATCATCTGTGTGTGTGTGAAGTCATTCATCAGAATCAGGATCAGAAGGAGCTTTATTGCCAAGCAGTGTTTTACACGTACGAGGAATTTGCTTTGGTGATAAAGTGCTACACGCAGATAAACATACAGCTGACATAAACAGATGCAGAAATATATAAATATGGAATAGACAATGCAAGTTATATCAAAATGTTAAAAAGAATTGTGAAAAATAATACAACTATTTGCAGAGAAAGAACAACATCGCAGATATTTACATGAGCATTATTCTGGGTTTGTGTTGTGCAGATTTATTGCAACGAAATATATAAATTGACAATATAAAAATATATAACAACAAAGATTAACAGTTAATAACAAATATGTGTAATGTGCCACGTTTGTGCATGATATGAAATGAAATAATATTTACATGTGCATATGTGTATCATTTGCAAGGGGGGAGTGTCGGTGGGGGACCCGGGTCTTGGTAATGAGGCTGCAGACGGGAAGAAGCCGTTTTTGTGGCGAGAGGTTTTGGTCCTGATGGACCGCAGCCTCCTGCCAGAGGGGAGAGTCTGAAACAGTTTGTGTCCAGGGTGGGAGGAGTCAGATGCAATCTTTCCTGCTCGCCTCAGTCCTGGAGGCGTACAAGTGATGGAAGATTGCAACCAATCACCTTCAGGTCCTGAAGAGAAGGTGTAGAAGTGCACCATCATTGTCTTTGTCAGCTGAACTTCTTCAGCTGCTGCAGGAAGTACATCCTCTGCTGGGCCTTCTTGGGGAGGGAGGTGATGTTCAGCTCCCAATTGAGGTCCTGGGAGATGATGGTGCCCAGGAAGCGGAAGGAGTCCACAGTGGTGACAGGGGAGGGTGGGGCTGGGCTCTTTCTGAAGTCCACGACCATCTCCACGGTCTTCAGAGCGTTGACATCCAGACTGTTCTGGCTGCACCAGGTCACCAGATGGTCGATCTCCCACCTGTAGGCGGACTTATCCCCACCAGAGATGAGACCAATGAGGGTGGTGTCATCTGCAAACTGGTGAACTAACATAAACTGCTGTATGACCTATTTAATATGTTTTTATGGAGAACAGATGTTACTGACATTATAACGGGCTGTCCTGTTTTTCTGATATTTAATATAATAAATTTCAAATACTGAGTTGAACACGCCCTTAGCGTCTTATAAGTAGTGGATATTAAAATGTAAAGTTTGTCCTGAGGGTGGCGCTAAAGAAAAGGTCAGGCGGTCGTTAAAATCTAAAGAGTTGATCCTCTGGGGAGCAG
Source organism: Micropterus salmoides (assembly GCF_014851395.1). Classification (NCBI taxonomy): domain Eukaryota; kingdom Metazoa; phylum Chordata; class Actinopteri; order Centrarchiformes; family Centrarchidae; genus Micropterus; species Micropterus salmoides. The sequence goes on along the minus strand of NW_024044348.1, from coordinate 2,234,001 downwards.
GAATGAGATCAGGACATCTGATGAAAATCTGAGCAGCAGATGTTTTAAAGTGCTGCACAGACAGATGGACGGTTTTTAGTCCGTTTGATCAAATTCTTCAGATGGACTTCGCTGCCAGCTGCAGGTACGTGGGAGGAGAGAGATCATGGTTTGATTTTAGCACTTAACCCTTTTTATGTCGTCTCCTGTTTGACAGGCAGACGCGTCAGCTGTCTCTCCGCCTCAGTAACAAAGAGAGAAGTGAAGCTTTACTTCAGAAACAGAAGCTTTGAAGTTGATTTTATTCAGGACGATGTCTCACTCTGTCTTTTCATTAAAACGCGGTGAGCGGGAGCTGAAGGGTGGACGTGCCGACAGCTGGTGAAACTTCACCTGACGGGATTCACACAGACTGAATCTGAACATGTGAAGACTGCAGCTGCCTCCATCATTACTGAGTCCAACAGAATAAGTTTCTGTGGTTAACTTCTTTCCATAAGATATTTTATTTCAAACAGCATTTTGAGGCTGTTTAGACTCTTTACTACTTAAATAAAAATACAAATCAAACATATTTTAATAAAACCCTGTTTTCTGGGCAGCTGCATGCTGCTGTGTTCAGCTGCTGTTGGTTGAAAACTCCTTTTGAACTTCAGTATCGTGACCGTTGCAGAGCTGCAGAGAGGCTTTCTAACACTGAACAAAATATTACAGGAAGCTATTAAAGGAAGGCTGTGACACAGGTTATATTTCAGCTGTTAAATATATCTACATGCATTCATAATTTCCATACCAACTAGTACCACAGGTGTGCACTGTATAGTGCAGGTGTATCATGTAGAAACCAGACTAAGATTACAGCCAAGCTAGCTGCTCTGTGAAGCTCAGGCCGTATGAATGAACACGCCGATTTCATTCCAAGTGGTATTAATGCATTTTTTGCTTGGTAGCATTTAGTCTCTACTGAATTACAGTATCTCCCAAAAGTGAGTACACCCCACACATTTTTGTAAACATTTGATTATATATGTTCATGTGACAACACTGAAGAAATGACACTTTGCTACAATGTAAAGTAGTGAGTGTGCAGCTTGTATAACAGTGTAAATTTGCTGTCCCCTCAAAATAACACATCACAATCACATCACACAATGTCTAAACCGCTGGCAACAAAAGTGAGGACACCCTGAAGCAGAAAAGGCGTGCCATTTTACGCCAACTGTCACAGCGGAAAAAAAACAGGTGTAGGGAAAGTCTGAGTAAGGAAGTGGATGTGGTGGTTGGAAGGCAAATAAACCAGACCTTGACACGAGACTGGCGTTGGGTTCCTGTGTGAACACTTTTTTTTTTTTAAAGATAAGATTTATGTTTTTAGAAGTTACATAAGTTAAGTGATGTCGTTATTATAACTCAAGCAATGATGTTATGAGTAGTGTGTAGCTAACGTTTGTGTTTCTGTGGTCTATGAGGACTAAGGAGTGTTAAATCACACGCAAAAACTTATAATGTTGACAGTGCATGTGAAATGTCTTTTAAACCCTTGATGCCTGAATGCACTTACAATTATATTCATAATTATATAAAAAATTTAATTTGTTGTTTTTGTTAAGCTGATGCTAAATTAAGTGGTGATTATTAATTTGTCTATAGCTATATAGATATAAATGTATGTATGAGGCAAATAAGCGACAACAGGCATAAATGGATGCTTGCAAAAGGTTCCCAGGTATGTATCTAATTTATTCACAAACTGGCATTGGGGGATTACGTTTGCTATCTTGGCTACAGTCTGAATGGAAGCGGTGTGATGCAAATTCACGACAATCAGTGTTAAGTGGTTAAAAGTGGCGTGCTACTTATATATATCAAATCATTTGGCTTAGTCACAGTGTTGCTTTGAGCTGAGTGCTAACATGTTTCTAATGTTTACCATGTTCACCATTTTAGTTTTGCATGCTAACATGTTAATTAGCAGTAAGCACAGTGTACAGCTGATGGAAATGACATTCGTTCTGCAGTTGTTTGGTCATAAACTAAAGTATGTGACACATTCAAATGTTGACCTGAAGATGACGCTATTAAAACTATTCAATGTTTTTTTTAAAGCAAATTCCTCTTTTAAGCTTTCTATAACAGATCAAACTTTGCACCAGTTAGCTGGTGGAGGCAGGACTTTAGAGACCGTTGCATGAAACGTTACCACGTCTAGTTTTTTAGAAACAGATAAACACACAGACAGATGGATGGATTGATAATGTCTTCAGCAGCAGCTCTTCTTTCAGCTCTCCACACTGAGTGTTGATCTGCTGACCTGCACGAGTGTTATTTGTTTAAAGCAGAGCTAATCCTCAATTGTCACGCTCCCATAATCCCATCGCCAGCCTTCCTTTCAATCCCATCATCCCCCTCTCTCTCTCCCACACTCCCCGGACCTTCAGACGGCAAGCGGAAATCACCACGACGGCCACTCCAACATGAACCAAATGTCAGCCTCTCCTTCCTCGTTGAGCCGCAGACGGACGAGTTAATTACAGCCGCCGCTCTATTGCCGATCGGCGCTCGTCAGCCGCCATCTTCCTCCTCTGACCGCCGGCCTCTGAAGGTGAAGCCAGGAGGGAAGAATCTATTACATACAACAACAGAGAGTTCTGAGTTTAAGACTAATCCGCCTTACAATCTCAAGTGTTTCTGAAGTCGTGTCAAATGTCACGGGGACATTTCAAAAATATGTCTTTTTCAAACGTATATTTGCTGGTGACAGATGATATTTAATGTCTGGAGGTTTTTGCTGCTCTGTGATCCTGCCGCTGGTTAATTAACCTCCGAGCTGTGAAGACGAGAGCTTTTTAAAGATGGTGCAGCGAATGCTGCTCATTTGGTTATTTCAGTCGATGTCCACAGGTTAGCCCAAATAAAACGATTTATAATACAGTGGTGATCATGTTCAACCCTTTTTATTTATTCCTAAATATGTAATTTATGCATTGTGAATTTCTGTTTATGATTGTTATGATGATGAATACTTTTTTTCTTACCTTCTTTATTTTGACTTTATGCCCCAAAATACCAAAGCAAATTCCTCATGTGCCAATAAAAATATTTCTGAATAATTTTAATTCATCATGAAATTATTTTGTTGTGACTTATTGACAAATAAAACTGCTGCCAGCTGTTTCATCAAATTAAATACCTCAACCATTCTTTAGTTATTAAATTTGCAAAAAGGAGCAAACTTACCGTTTTAATTAGATTTGTCTGCTCAACAGCTGATCCACAACAGTTACTTAATAAAATTAGAGGACTTCATGGGTGCAAAACAGAGGCAATATGAAAGCGACCGGTGGAGAACACTCCCGAAAACCAACAAACAGAAATGAATAAAAACCATAAATGAATAAAGTGAAATTGAATAAATTTTACATATTGCTTAATGTCCTTAAAGATGTGAGGCAAAACTAAAAGATAAAAGAATCAAGGTAAAATATGTTAAAAAACATTCAAAACCCCACAGACAATGGCATTTCTGAGGGGACCAGGGCCTCTATAGGACAAAAGCTTAAAGTTAGTTTTCAGTTAGCATCTAAAAAATAGTACTTAGCGCTGTGTAGCATCTTTGCTACCTGCAATGGCTTATCTAGCAATTATGAGTGCTTTAAACTTGTTCTATTCCTTACTGTACCGACAGAGTACAGTGAACTGGGTCTGGGACGTGACAAAGTTTGATCAAAGTTCAGAATATTGTCCAGGAGCAACTGAGCAAGCTCCTAAAATCTATTGTACAATGAGACCAATGTAAGGAAACAAAATTAATGGAGGGCCATGTGAAGCGCTCTGGACTAAAGTCTCTCTGCTGAGTTCGAGTCACGCTAAAGTTCAGGTCATTTAATCTCAGCGAACGTCTCTCCTAACGAGACGTTTCTCTTCTTCCTCTGAACCATAGAAACCACCAGTGAGCCTCTCTGCTGCGCTGGGTCACATGTTCCTCCATCACCATGAACTCACACACTGCAGTTTATCCCGACTCCGTCCCACCGACACCGTCCTGATGCCCCACACACTCACTACAGGCCCACATGTGGATTCATCCGCCGCTGAAAGTAGTCCCCATTAAATGCACTATTTCCTCCTGTTTGTCTGATAGAAACTACAGCGAGCAGCTGTTTGAGGAAATTACTGAGCCTTTTAAACATTTTAAAGATGTATGTCTTCAGGAGGAACCAATGGGCTCGGAGCTCAGAGCCACAGACGGGAAGTCAGACAGGACTGTTGTTGGTTTGGGTCTGTCCCTGAGTTTTAGTAACTAAAATATAAATATAATTTCCTATCCTTTAAAAACAAAGAATGTGTGAGTAGCAAGAAAATCATTCTCCATTTCTAAAAATTAAATATATTCATTCCTTTTTTATCAAATAAATCATCTTGTAACCCCCAAACATTTTCCAGCAGCCCCCTCCGGAGAATCCCCGGAGGGGATGGTGGGTGGTGGGCGTCCCCCTCCTCAGCCTCACCCCGGGTTACCTCCCCGTCCCGCCTCAGGTTTTGTTTTAATGGTGATGAGCAGAAACAGATCAGGACGATCTCTCTTGTTTCTCTCAGGGACCGAAAGGTCTCTGGTTTCTTTTTCAAGACACAGAATCTCTCTTCTGTCTTGCGACTCATTTGCCACAGGCCGATGTCGCCTCCGCCTGCGACCAATCAGCAGAGCCACAGAGCAATTATTTTGTTAACCAGCTCAGTGCTTACTCACCGAGCAACAATTTCCTCAACAGCAAAGAAGTGGACTTCATCAGGGCATTAAAAAAAACACATATCCCCTGACACATCCGTTCCTTCAACTGGTGACACCAAAGATCCTCCAGGAAGCAGCATCAGTTTGAAAATTCAAAAGATACAAAGATATTTCATTCATGCATAATGCAAACCAACAGATTTCACCAGTAAAACCATTTAGTGGCTTTTCAGCTCAAATCAAGGCTTCAAGTCATGAATTATGATGAGCACACCAGGCTGCCACATGCACCCCCCCCCCCCCCCCCCTTTCTGTAAAATGAACAATTAAGAAGCGGGCCTCTAATTAAGCGCAGAGATCAAGCGCCTTTCCCTCTTCGCCCTTAAGGAGGCTCTTCCACTGGGCCTTTCATCAAAGCGCCGCCCGAGGAACGAGCCCCGCGACGGCACATTTCCTCTGGCTAAACGCAGACTAATGCTCCGCTCCCCCCCCCCTCCCCGTTACAAAAGAGAAAGCAGAAAACTAAAAACTGACACAGGCGGATAACACAACAAATATTTCCTGCTGAACAGGATCCATGAAAGCCGCAGCTTGTTGAATCATCATTACACACATGAAGAAAAAGCAGCAAACCAAAAACACTTTTGTTTGTGAGTCAAAACAAAGACAAGATTTTCACACTTGTTCTCTGTGACTCTGCCGCCTTTCATTCTGCTCTCCAAAGCCAAATGCAAATGAAGCCAGGCGCTGGAACTTTAACATTTTTATTTATGCCCGCCTACTGAGTTGCACATGTTTAATCTTGCCATTTCTTTTTCTTCTGCTCTTGTTCTTGGGGAATATGCAAAGTTTATCAGGCCTGCATCCTGGCTTTCATGTCAGGCCTTGGCTTCTTGACTGAGACGCAGACAGACGCGGAGAGAGATTGACGAGTCAGGTAGAAGCCGAGTTAGCCTGCAGGGTGGAATCAGCGCGGTGACGCCCGTGTCTGCTAATTCGCCCTGACGTGCTCCTGATGCCAGCCCTTCATTATAAATACTTTTAAAGGGGCTCCGACCTTCTGCGCGCCCCGACCGGGACCCGAGCGCTGCGTGCACGAGCCTTTGATTTCTGCTCCACCGCGGGTTTCAAGCTCGTCATTATGACAGCACGGCTTGACAGCTCCTCATCACATGCCTCTTGTCGTCTTTTGTGGGAAGTTTTGCAACAATTAGCATAAATATTTCATCTCTTTCTGCCCCGCGTCGTCCCTGCTGCTGCTGCTGCTGCTGAAACAGGATCCGGCTGAAAGGCTGACGCGTCCCAGAGATGTCACCGAGTGCTGCCGGAAAACGACAAACCTTTGTAAAGTGTACTTTTCTCCCCATTAACATACAAAGATGAAGCAAGAGAGGCAAACAGCCAAACATATGTACCCTTTGTGGAATCTTTTATTGAACATATTTGGGAACAAAGAGAGAAGAGTTTGATTACGAGGTGAAACGCCTCAGTGAATTGCGGCCTGCGAGTATGCAAATCTCCCGGCTGCATTTATGAGATAAACTTGTACACATTATTTATTTCACACCAACTTATTTACATTCCAGATAGAAAGTCATCCGCTGGAAGTTTACCGAGGGAATCATCACTCTCCACAGTGCGCTGCTGCTGACGCTCTGAGATCTGACAAGTGGGGAGAAAGTCAAGAAACTTTCAGGTAAGTAGTGCAGAAAACTCACAGAGGAGCTCCGTCTTTTAAACAAAGTTTTATTTCACTCTGCAGATAACGAAGGTGCAGCAACATTATAAGGGCACGTAATGCTGTGCCAATTAATCTCAGTGTCTGCGTGTGCCTGCAGCCATCCAGCAGCAAAATTAAATATATACTTACATCTGATTTCAAAGGAGTTGTAAACCCTCTCTGGCTCCAGCGCCCACTGTGGAAGACTTTACTTAAGCTTGAGGAAGAGCATCATTAAAATTAAAGCGAACGAAGGGAAGCGAAAGATTTCACCAGTCCTGCCGTTGGCTACTGTTCAGCACTTCAAAACAAACTTCAGACTGAATCCAGCACTCCAGTCAGACGCTCGTCTTTCACTATCTGATGGTGTTTGTAGCAGCTGAGTTGATTAGCTCCCCCAATGAAAGGTTCTGATTACACAGAGACCAAAAACATGAGAAACAGCTCACACTGTAGGCCGAGCACGGACGTCTGCATAGATGCGACCACCAACATGTTAGAAACTTATGAGGTCGCTGATATTCAGAGATGTAGAGAGACCTACACTCAAACCTTCAATGGCCGTGACTGATCACATCTACCTGTCTTCACATTTCAACCTGAAGAGGTGAGTGAAACATTGTCTTCAGCTGGTGACCATAAATCTTAGTCAGGGTTTGGGAAACACTATGTAGGTGGTTTCTAGGGGGTTGGAGGTGGACGGTAGTGTAGTAACAGTCAGGGATGTACTGGGACTGAAATTCAGCCCGGGACTGTGAGACGGAGAGGCCTTTTATGTGAGCGCTGTGTGGGGGCGCAGAGAAAGATTTTCTGCAGTTATTTTAATAAATAGTGTTGTAATTTCATTATGACGAAGACCTTCAAGAAACTTTTTATGACACCTGCCTGTTAAGTTTGTATTTGGCACCACTGCACTGAGGAAGACCAGGTCAGGCAGCCTGAGTCAGTCAGAACACTAAAATAGGTTAAAATAATCAAAATCTACAATGCAGTCTCATAAAGTAGAGCAGCTTCAGCTCTGGGTTGGCCTCTCCCTGGCTCAGCTCCCCTGTGCTGGACCCCGACACTGCTTGTGCTGATTATACAGCTACATATATGCATGAGAAGAACATCAGTAATAAATATAACTAATAATAATCCATTCTCTAATTCTATCTATGGATGATTGCCGACCCAGCCCTGCACAGGCCCTGTACCTGCCACTGTTTCTGGTTCCATTGTCCTCCTCCTCCTTCTCCTGCAGCTCCTCCTCTTCCTTCAACTGTTGTTTATAATATAATCCAGCCGTATAAATAATCTCAGGTTATAATAAATGCATTACTTATCTGTGCCTGTGCTGGGTCTGCCACAGCACCTTTCCACCAACGAAGAGGTCGCTTTATTTGGCGCATTTAGCTGCCTCTTGTGCCGACATTTTCTTATTTTTCTTATTTTATTTTTTTGGCGCCACTTCTTTCTTATGGACATATGTACCTGCTCTGTTGCGCTTATCACACGACCCTGGGCCCCGACAAAAAGTACTGAGATTAAACTCGTCCCAGATGGAAAGCAAACTCCTTTGATCGGCGCCGTTGAGCCAATCAGAATTCAGCAAAAACGAGGATCGTTCCAAGTTGGTAGGGGCCGCTCGTATCTGCCCTCTACGTTGAAAGTATTAGTTTGGCCGGTCTGACAGAAACGGACAGCGTTCGCTGCAGCTGGCCGGCCGGCGTGGAAGCAGATCTTTTAAAGTTGAACATAAGAAATTGAAAATTAAAAACTCTTGAGCACCGGCAGGTTCGGCCTGAAATGGACCAGCCGTTGTTCACGAAATGACCGATGGCCAAACTGCCCCTGGTAACAGTAAATGTACAGTGTAGGTCACAGTGTGTCCATTAATTCAAGTCTGTCTGTTCATTTCCAACTGCTAGAAAAGTGAAGGCGGTTAGAGCGACCAGACAGCTCCTCTTCAGACTGTGGTCTGGAAGCTGAGCAGGAAAGCTGATTTATTATCATTCATCCACATACCGAGTACGCAAATTAAGGAAATGTAGTTCCTCACAATCCTTGGTGCTCAAAAACAAGATGACAATAATCAACTTACAAGACACAGTACAACATGCAACATTAACTAAACAGACGAGACACTTGGCTACACTCGGCACTTTACCACAACGTCCGAGAGCGGTCAGCGTAAAGGCGGGGGGCTTACCGTTCTAGTTAACAACAGATGGTAAGACCTCTTCTGGACCCCCTCCAGTTCGCCTACCAGCCAAGACAGGGAGGACGCCATCATCTTCCTGCTCAACCGCATCTACGCCCACCTGGTCAAGCCGGCGAGCACTGTGAGGGTCATGTTTTTGAAGCTGACAGCGATGCAGGTGGATGCCCCCCTGTTGACTACCTGACTGGCAGACCACAGTATGTGCGCCTGCAACACTGTGTGTCAGACAGCGTGGTCAGCAACACCGGGGCCCCGCAGGGGACGGTCCTCTCTCCCTTCCTCTTCACCATCTACACCACAGACTTCAGCTACCACTCAGAGTCCGGCCACCTTCCGAAGTTTTCTGATGACTCTGCTGTGGTTGGATGTATCAGCAGGGTGATGAGGTGGCGGGGGGGACTTTGTCACAAAGACTAAAGAGCTGGTTGTGGATCTAAGGAGAGCCAAGGCACCAGTGAGCCCCGTCCATCCAGGGGGTCCCTGTGGAGGACTACAAATACCTGGAGTGCACATGGACAATAAACTGGACTGGGCCAAGAACACTGAGGCCTCCACAGGAAGGGCCAAAGCCGTCTCTATTCTCTGAGGAGGCTGAGGTCCTTCAACATCTGCAGGACGATGCTGAGGATGTTTTATGAGTCTGTGCTGTCCTGTTTGCTGTTGCATGCTGGGACAGCAGGTTGAGGGTAGCGGACGCCAACAGACTCAGCAAACTGATCCAAGGCCAGTGACGTTGTGAGCTGGACTCTGTCGGTGGTGTCAGAGAGGAGGATGCTGTCCAAGCTACATTGTTCCTACTGTATAAGCGGGAGTTTCGAGACGTCTGAATGTGCACCTCTGCCAACAAGTTGCTCTGAGCAGGTGGAGTGCTGCTTAATATAATCGATCGACATGGACGGTGCACACGTTGTCTCACAGCTTTGTTGTGTATTCACTGTGTTTATTTATTCCTTTATTTCCCGGCTGTTTATGGACAGCCACATTACAGATCGGGTCATGGAGTGTATTGACGACTTAGAGATAACTGCAGGTAACGAGCTGATTATGGGAAAAACACCTCAACACAACAACAACGCGGGATCCTCCATTTGTCATCGAGCATTTTAACACACTGCTGTGAGGGTGTTGGTTGGTGTTTCTCAAACACGTGGCGAGTCCTCGACATGTTTGGGCTGATTGTACAAACAGACACAATCAAAGTATTACTGAGGTGTATCTAAAAAAAAACAAAGAACCTGTGATCACTTGAAACTTTTAACAAGAACAGGATTTTGCCTGATGATTCTTTTCTAAATGTTCTGTTCACCTTTCCTTTTATTATAAGTCCTCACTGACAGCCCTGCCTGCTCCCCTCTGAAGGCCATACAGCGGCCATCTTGTCTTCCCACCGGCCTTCTTCATGGATTATGGAACAAGGCGCCCACCATTAGTGACACGCTGGGACTTCAGCCTCTCTTGCAGAATAGAAAGTTAAACATGGAGTTTCACCGTGCTGCTTTGATCCAACTCTCCTCTGTCTGCTCTGTTTGCATTTTTCACCTCATTGTCTTCAAAAAGAAAACATCCACTTTAACATCTTCCACGCTGGACAGAAATGAACCTCAGTCCAACGCTTCACCAAATAGGGTGTTGATTCTCTCTCCTACATTTTATTCCCTTATTTCCCATCTATCTAAAACACTTTCTTCTCTAAATGCTTATCTGAATCTCAGCGAAGTGTCGTCTGTTCAAACCGTCATCATCTGTCACTGAACTTCCTAACAAAGCCGTCATGTAAATGGGCTCAGTCAGCTGTGTCCTCCATCTCTGGTCCTCCTCTCCACCACATATATCATCCAGATAATAACCCTCATCTACCCCACCCCATGCCCGGGGTGACCACGACACCCCCACACCCACCTCCAGGCACCTCCAGCCCAGTGGGATTTATGATCAAAGACATACATCCCAGTGGCAGGGGGGGGGGGGGGGGTCCTGCTGTTCTGACTAGAGACCTCCAGTGAAAAGTGGCTGCAGAGGCTCATGGGTACTGTAGTATTGGGAGTCGCCATTGTTTCGCAGTTTTTTAAGACATCTCGTGTTTTGTATTTTTCCATGTGTGGAGGAGGCTCGTTGTCAGTTACCGATCGATAGTGAGCGTTGCGTCTTCTTCACTCTCATGAATGACTCCACGCACCTCGGTCATGTTTCAGCCGGTGTGTGTGTGGCTGTGACATGAGGCTACTGTCTGTGCACACACGTGAAACACGGCGCAGTGCAGCGTGTTTGTAACGTTCAATGTTCAATGCTCGGCCCCGGTCACCGCTCATTGCTTATTAAGCTGAAAACCGACTAATTACAGTCCCCAGCTGATCAATCAGCGCATCTCTAGCTGTGGAAGATGACTTACTATCCAACAAGCTACCAAATGAGCTAGGTAATGTTATAATAACATGATGGGCTCAAAGAAAAAAGATTAATTTATAAATGACTCAGCATCATCTGTATTAAAGACTAAATAATCAGAGCAACAGATGTTTAAAGTGAATAAAACATTACTGCAGTTCCATTCAAAGTGGTTTTCTGCACTATGCACTACAGTCATGCTAACAGCTCTGAGAGGCTGTACTAATGCTAACATGCAGGTATAATGTTTACTATGTTCACATTAGCTATGAATGTCATCAGTTGTGCATAAATTTGGTCAGAAAGTCTTGGACACGTTAACATGTTGACCTGATGATGGCGCTAGATGGAAAATCAAAGGATCACCAGAGTTCTTCACACAGTTCGTCCTGAGGGGAACATGAAGAACTAAATATCATCACAATCCATCCAACAGCTGCTGAGGTGTTTCGGTCTGAATCAGTCCGAGCCTCGCTGCTAGCATGGCTAAAATGTTCTTTGTTAGAGAGTAAGGTGGAACAGAAATCATTTTTACGGGCTGTGCGTAGCCCCTACGCACATTATTATTCTGTGGCTTCGGGCTCCATCCACACTCCTACCATTTGATTTAAAACTTAGACCTTCTGCTATGTTTTTGCCTCCCGTCCAGACTAAAACGGTGAATCCGAACACCTAAAACAGAGAAGTCTGAAAACGCTGCTGACCCCGTTTTGGTTTTAAACTCCGAGGTAGCGTGTTTAGGGGCAAATGGAGGACTTTGAAAACGATGGCGCAGACGCTCACCTTGGGCTTGCTGATTGGGGTCTTATCAGTCATGGCGTATCCTTCCCTGAGTCAGGCTCCTATCACATGACCCTCTCTGGAAGAAAACAAACATCAGCCTGGACTACCAGCGGTGAATGCAACATGGATAACAAATTACAAGCGTAACGGACCTTGATGTCTAGCTAGAAGCTCTAATATCGTCAAATCTGCTGCAACTGCACAGCAGACAATCTGCTTCCTGTTTACACCGGCACGCCAGACCGTTCTCATCTCAGGGCGTCAAATACCAACGCTTTCAGAAGAAATATGACAAAGCGTAGTTCTTTGACGCTAAAGGTACCCTTCAGACTCACGGCCGATGTGCTAGCGAGTGGGGTTAGCCTCCTTTCATACGGACACTGAAGGATACCTTTAGCGTCAAATAATTATGCTTTGTCACGCTGTCTGAAAGCGTCAGTAATGACGCACTGAGATGAGAATGCGTTGGGCATGCACATGGCCAGTGTCCGTGAACGGTCACGTGATGTGCGTTTTACTACGGACGGAGATCAGGCAGCTAAAACACTGATGTGGACGAAAACAGTTTTAAACATAGTAATGTGGTTGCAGCCACAGAGCTCCATGTTTTGAAGGTAAAGATGACGATAAAGGTGTAATATTTTGTGCCCTAACAGGTGAAACCAAGCTAACGGTGGAGTCACAGTGAAGTCTGTACATGCCCACACCGTCCTGGAGTCTAATCAGCAAAAATAAGTGAAATTTAACTTCTGTTTGATTTCCAACTCAGAGTAAAGCTTAATGTCCCTCAACATGAAACAAGATGTCTCCTGGATAATTCTTTCAAGATAAGTTGATGATGAAATGATCCCTGACAGTTCCCAATATGGCTTTAAAAACATGCTAAAGTACCACAGAGTTTGATCACAGCATTGGAGTCACTCGGCACCAGATGCTCCTCTGCAGGTGGTCGCCCAGTTATTTGATAGACATCTTTCACACAGCCTGGATGAGTTTCTTTGAACCCAAAGAAATAGAAAAAAAAGAACATACACATAATTAACTGAACGTAAGGAACGTAAAGAAACCAACAACTCACAGTTTTTTTTGTTCCAGAGTTGATGTAGTTTGTGGGGATTTTTTCCTCCTAAGACTCCAGCCTGGCTGGTTTTATCAATCTTCCCTGGTCTGTCTCCTCAGCTTTCCAGTCGGTCCTGCTGAGAGACTCCATCTCATCGCCGGCTCCGTACAGGCTGAGCCGGGCCCCAATGAGTTATTATTACATCCTGAGAATATGCAAATTGAAGCAGCTCGACGGTGTGTGTTTTTGATGGAAGAATACAAATCACCGTAGACATGACACTTTTTTAATTTTCCTGATGAATGCAATGCTTCAGAAAGAGGAAGGATTGATGACGGGGTGTAATGAACTCTTTAGCAGAGAGACTCTGAGGTTTTTCATTACACTGTCCTGTGTGAAGACGCTCGTCCACAAATCTGTCCCGGCCAGCTCGTCGCTGAACCTCGGAGCAGAGCCGTACCGTGCCGGTCCAGGCCGCTGGCTAACGATACAGAGTCAACCAAGTCTGCCTTTACAGGTGTCATCAGTGGTGGATGCATCAAAACCAGAAGGAAATATAAATACTCGGTTAAAAAGCATTTAAAACCTTACTTTAGTAAAAGTACTCACATCAAAATATACTTAAAATACCACAAAATAAAAACAGACATTTTACAGAATACTTTAGAATATTACATATTATATTATTGCTGCATTACTGTGTTCATCACAACAGAGAGTTCTTTGCCATGAGGTGCCATGTTGAACTTCAGTATGACGGAGTGTGAGAGCGATAATAGCAAATTTAAGACACCTGCTCCACAATCACACCTGAGACCTTGTAACACTAACGAGTCACATGACACCGGGGAGGGAAAATGGCCAATTGGGCCCTAATTTGGACATTTTCACTTAGGGGTGTCCTCACTTTTGTTGCCAGCGGTTTAGACATTAATGTCTGTGTGATGTGTTATTTTGAGGGGACAGCAGATTTACACTGTTATACAAGCTGCACACTCACTACTTTACACTGGAGCAAAGTGTCATTTCAGTGTTGAAACATGAACAGATATAATTAAATATTTACAGAAATGTGAGGGGTGGACTCACTTTTGTAAGATACTTTATATCTCTTCCCAGAAGGCAGCAGGGTGAACAGGCTGTGACTGGGTGGGTACTGTCCTTTAGGATCCTTTGGGATCTGCGTAGGCACCTCACCTCACCGATATCATTGATGCTCAGGAGATGGGTACCAATGATCTTCAGTTTTAATCACCGTGCACATCCCATGCCAGTTTGTGATGTTTCCAGTAGGGCTGCTTTCTGTTGCTCCTCTGTAAAAGCTGACAAGAACTTGGCGTGGGAAGTTGGCCTTCTTAAGCTTCTGAGCTTTCTCCACCAGCGTGGAGACGTGAGACGACCACATCAGGTTCCTCTGTGATGCTGATTCCCAGGACCCTGAAACTGTTCACCTGCTCCACTGATGCTTTGCCTGTAAGGACTTTGAGTGGACGCGTGAAGACATCATATAACCTTTAAATCAGGAAGTCTAATGCCGGAGAGGGAAGATCACAGGAACGTTATGTCTCCTGCAGGGTTTCAGGTAATGGTTCGATGTTTTCTGTTTTCTTGGACCTTTGATGGGAACCTCCAGTCAGCCTTTGTGTGTGTGTGTGTGTGTGTGTGTGTGTGTGTGTGTGTGTGTGTGTGTGTGTGTGTGTGGTTTAAACAGAGTAATAGCCTCCATTCATTATGAGGCCAGTTGATTTTCATTTACTCTCTGGGCTCCGACAATTAAAAGGGAGCAGCTGAGGAGGTGATGGAGGGCCCGGGACGCCCAGAGGTCGCCCACCACTTTAAGTGATAAATTAAATACTATTATCAAGACTCCTCCCCCCACCCCCTCCACACACACACACACTTCCCATCACTGTAGCTGAAACACACCAACACTTAGCAGAGCTGAACTATCAGATAAACTACGGTACGGAAAGCAAACAACAAAACATTTCTGACCTGTAGCCACGAACATGTGTGAGCCAAGCTGTCAGACAACGTCTCCGGATAATAATGATATGTCTAATTAATTTAATGTTTAATGTAACCTTCGTTTAACAAGGCCAGTCCCACTGAGGGCAGAGACCTCTCCAAGATGGCCGCATCAGAAGACAAACAGATAAAACAACTATACGAACAGCTCGCTGTCACTAAAGAGTCAAATGATCGAGACCTTGCGAGATGAAACGGAGGACGACGTGGCAACTCATCCTCCGTTTCATCTGTGTCTTTCTGCGTCTACCTGCTGTCTTGTGCCATCATTGTGTCTTTCTACCGTCCATTCATCTTGTTGGCCTCCCTGCTGTCTTGTCATGTTGTCGTCTTGTGCCGTCCACTCTCATTTTCTGTCCTCTCAATTTGTTGTCCTCTTTTTCTTGTACTGTGATCCTTTCTGTCACCTGGTGTCGTCCTCCCTGTCCTCTTTTTTTCGTTGTCCTCTCAGTTGTCCCATGTTGTCCCTGACATGTCACATCCCGTACTGTTTCCACTCTCATCTTGTTATCCTGTCCTCCCTGTCCTCTTTTTTTCGTTGTCCTCTCAGTTGTCCCATGTTGTCCCTGACATGTCACATCCCGTACTGTTTCCACTCTCATCTTGTTATCCTGTCCTCCCTGTCCTCTTTTTTTCGTTGTCCTCTCAGTTGTCCCATGTTGTCCCTGACATGTCACATCCCGTACTGTTTCCACTCTCATCTTGTTATCCTGTCCTCCCTGTCCTCTTTTTTTCGTTGTCCTCTCAGTTGTCCCATGTTGTCCCTGACATGTCACATCCCGTACTGTTTCCACTCTCATCTTGTTATCCTGTCCTCCCTGTCCTCTTGTTTTTGCTTTTTCGTTTAATTTTGCATTTGCTCTTGTCCTCTGTCGTTTTTGTCTCATCACGTCGTCTTCCCTGGCACCTTGTCCTGAAGCCCTCCCTGTTCCATTGCTTTATTGTACTCCATGTTGTCTCATGTTGACCTCCCTGTCCTCTTGTGTTCTGCTCCCTTAAAACTCTTATTGTTATTGTCCCTTTGCCATTTTGTCCTCACTATGTCCCCTTGTTTTGTAGTCTTTCCTGATCTCTTGTTTCGTTGTCCTTCCAGTTGTCCCATGTTGTCCCTGACAACCACCTCAGAGAATGTTTACATGTACATTTTTATTCATTTAGCTGACGCTTTTATCCAAAGCGACTTACAATTGCTATATATCAGAGGTCGCACGCCTCTGGTTTAAGCGGGGAATTGAACCAAAGTCATGCGTCTTATCCACTGAACCATAACCACCACCCCCCATCATGTCCCGTGCCGTTTCACCTCTTGTTTTATTATCCTGTCCTCTTCTTTCATTCTCCTCTCCATCATCTGTCCATGTTTAAGTCCCACCTGTCTGTCTGTCTGTCTGTCTGTCCTCCTGTAAATCTGTGTGTGCGACAGAAACCTGGACCGGGATCGGAGTCCGGCGGAGCCTCGTCCACAAAACAAAACACATATTAGCATTGGAGAGCAAACTAACACATTAGTGAGCAGTTCATCTGATGGGACGGGGAGCTCGGCACAATTAGTCATCCGGCGGGGGGACAAACACAATTACAGAGAAGCAATAACAGAGTGCAGAGACAGGACGGGAGAGAGAAAAAAAAAACTCCTGACCTCTGCATCTCAGCTCCATTTAAATGTTTGATGTCTCATTGAATTAGTATCACAGTGTGAAAGACAAAGCTAATGGAAATGAGCCAGAGACAGGCGGTACTGCTGATTGGGCCTGATATAATTAGAATAATATCACGTCCGGCGTTAATAACAAGGAAAGGAAATAAATAACGGGAGATCAGTTAATAGCGCCGCGGTAAAACGGCTGCGTTTTAAATATGCCGAGGCCAGCGCTTCTTTCTGTTTACTCATGGGCCGCTGATCGTCTGAATACTGATGCGGCGGAGCGATCAGCGGTGAAGGATCCTCCGCTCTCAGCTCCCGGGCAGGGGGCTTTTTCATCTTGATTATTCATCTTGATAAATACATAAGGACGGACAAAATTATAGCTGTTTTTCAGGCGGCGCTGGTTTATACTGGTGAGAATTAGCTCTGCTGATAGATGGCCGGACCAAGTGTGAGAGGCAGAGGCGCTGCTCACACTTCACTGGGACTCTCTGGTGGATTTTCTGGGTCCACAAATATTAATTTACCTCCTGACAGGAATGAAGATGTTGTTTTGGTGCAAGCGTACTCAACAGTTTTAATTGTTTTCCTCCCAAGGAGAATATTATTTGTCATTTTTAGGAAATTATCAGGAAATTGCAACTGCTGAAAATAAACAGAGGCTCATTTTTACTCTCAGGCAGCATTTTCAGGACGGTTTAATGAGTCTGTCGTCCATGTTCTGTTAGCGTGTTTGTGTTGTTCCTTTTTTCTTCTCCAGTAAATTATAGTTTTTTCTTCTTTTTTGGACTTACTGTCCCCAATCAAAACTTCACCTTTAAGTCTCTTTACAATCATGTTTTTTCAGTAGCGCAAAAATCAGACGCCTGGCTGCCGTTTATTTACAGAAATTAATAAATAAATATTTGTCTTTTATTTATTACTCTACATTCTCTGTGTTGCTGTGAGCCAAACACACATTTGGTGCTCTGAATATCTCCTGTAAGCGTTAAATAGATCCTAACTTGATTAAACGACTGATTATTTTATATTATACTCAACTTGACTATTTAAAGGTAAAGTGTTTTTGTAATAAAATATACTAAATTAAATTAAAAACACAGTAATACTCTCAAACTAAGAAATGTGGCTCATTTAAATATTATAATTCAATGAAAAAGTGTTTGAGGAGGTCTGAAAAGTCATTTTAGTGTCTACATCTTAGCGCAGTGACAGTATAGGTACAGACAGGAAATGAGGGCAGAGAGGGGTTGGTTTTAAAATATCACTGACTTCATGTTTAAGCTCTTTAATTATCTCCTTAAAGTTTCACAATATGCAGTTTCAAAGTTTAAGCAGGATCTTATCTCCACTCAGTACCTCATTGGGTCCAATCACAATGTTCTGTCAACACAGACACAATTTATATTTGTCAGCCGTCAGAGTTTGTGATTCATATTGTTATAATATAATATCTATATATGATTTATTTATAATTTATGGAAACTTTACTTTAGTTAAGTTAGTTCAGTTATTAGTTATTTTAGCAGCATAAAATAAAATAAAAAATGCGTGCTGCATTAGGCTGGTCTGAACGTTGAGGAAAAGTCTCAGCTTGTGTCCTGAAACACGTCGCCTTTATTTTGAAGGTGTGCGTGTCATCCTGAAACTCTTCTTCTTCTGCAGCACTTTTTAAGGTGTGTCTGAGTGCGTGTCGAGCGAGAGGAACCTCATTAATGTCACATCCTGCAGCGTTTCAGCGCCAACACGACCTGCCGGCTTCACCTGACGAAGAAGAAGGGAATCAAACAGCTGATTGGCACGCGCCGAGGCACTCTGGGTAAAAAAAAGAAGAGGAAACATAGAGAAGGGGACGTGAACATCCATCGCACTTCAAATATTATCTCACGGCGTCAGGACTGATGGAGCGCCGGGCCGCTCCCATCATCCATCTGCTGAGAGAACAAGGTCTGAGACTCCATTACTCTAAATCTACCTCCCGCTCCCCCTGATCTAATACACATTTGAATCAATCAACAGTGTGCATTCTGATCACAGCGTAATGGATTATGACGAGCGAAGGTTGGCGTGCAGAGAAGCTGAGACTGAGATACAGCCAGCAGTTACGTCCAGAACGACAGCGGGGTCTGCGGCGAGTTAATAACTCCTCTGTGGGATTAATCCAGACAAGAAGAAGAAGACGCCGCCTGGTCGATGACTTCCTGTTAATAATATTCCTGTGCGCTGCGGAGGCGGCGATCTTGAATTGTTCCGCTCTGCGTTGCCGTCGCCTGAATTAACCCCTCCTTCCTCAGAGCGCCGTTGGAGACGACCTGACGGGATTAAAGCAGCGCTCATCACCTGAAACACACACTCCACCTCAGAGAGCGTGTGTGAACATACCTCCTGTCTTCAGTCTCACTTCACGCAGGAACGGCCGCCATGTTTGAGACGACAGGGAGGTGAACTGTGTTTCAGCGCCGCAGCAAGTTCAGTGTCGTCAAAAGTTCTTAACAGACTTGTAACATTTGGACAGGCTGAACACAAGAGACCCTCAGAAGCCGAGTCGACCTATAACTCCTGTTTCTCTGATTTAAAACGAAGAGAAACCGACTTAGCAGACAGCTCCGGTTATTAGAGGGTCTGTCCACAGCCATGATGCCAAGTGTGTCTGTCCTCCACTTTGGTCCAGACTGAAACGTCTCAGCAGCTGTTGGATGGACTGTGATGACACCTGGTTCAGACCTTAATGTTGATCCTGAACTATAATAACTCTCTGAGTCCAAACGCCTGCAGAGCTAAAGACATTCCCGTCATCCTCAGCGTACACTGTGTTTTTACGGCTATGGGATGGAGCAGTGGATAAGACACATGCCTTTGGTGTGAGAGACCGGAGTTCAAGTCCATTATGACATGTCCAATGTGTCCCTGATCAAGACACTTAACCCCTAGTTGTTCCAGAGGCGTGCGACCTCTGACATAAAGCAATTGTATGTTGCTTTGGATAAAAGTGTCAGCTAAATGAATAAAATTATACAGTTACGTATATACATACACATTTATATATAAACAAAACAGAAATGGAAATTCATCAAAAACAGTCTATCTTGTTCATTTACGCAGGCAAATAATTTGGATAAAAGCGTCAACTAAATGAATGGTAATGATTGTTATTATTATGTATGTGAGGTTAAGTAAGTATATATGCGCGAAGCAAATATGTATGTGCAAGCAAAATATTAAATTTTGGCCTTTATACATATAAACTCTGAACCAAACGTCAACATTTCCGATCAGGATCCGTATGTGTGGTGTTTGGGACATTTTATGATGTAAAACTGAACTTGTCAGCGCTCGCTGATGATGGAGACACTGTTTCCAAATAAAGTCACTCTCAACATTTCTTACTCATGAGCCAACATACCCAATACTGCTAAATCTCTGATGAGCTAACGATCAGATAAGCGATCAGATTTAGATGTAGCTGCGGTTTTCACGGCCGTGGACGTATTGAGAACATCAGAGGGTTAAACAGACTGCTCACTGACGTAGTTACACTTTGCGTGGAGGACAGATTACGTACGAGTCCTGAATAGACGGATGCGTTTACACGTTCTGAGATCAGATAGTTACTCGAGATGCATGAAGTGACTCTGTGACTCGCTCCCAATTAAGCCTAAATATGTAAAGAGAAGCCTTGTTAGACTTCCTCCCTCCTAAATCCAGAAACGCATTAATAACCTCATAAACTCTGCAGAAATACAACTCCTCTATATTCTACTTAAATAAAATCATAATATTAAAAAAATACAAAACTCCAGCAGATCTGCTCGGATGTTTTCGACTGCTGTTACAAAAAAAGGACAGGCAGTGTTTTCATTTCCAAGAACTAGAGGGGAATCAGAGATTAAAGAGATAAAACTTCAGTCTTTTATGTCTTAAGCACTTTGCTAATTAGCGGAGCGGCAGCAGAGACGGAGGATGAATACATTTTGGTAAATGGAATAAAAAACAGGACTGAGAACAACAGAGCGAATGAACGACCCCCGGGGAGCTGAGGGTCGCTTCATTACATGTCGATGGAAATGATGCAAGCAGCTGCACATTATCCTGCTCTGCACTGTAAAAAACTGTTGTTTCACATCATTAGGATGCCTTCATTTATTTTACTCCAGGTCACGGGATTCCTGTGGGATTCACGCGGGATGGGTTTCAGTTTCCCTGTTCATCACGGGACAGGAACGAAAGTCAACAGGAGAGGGCAGGACGGGAGCTATACATCAGTTTTTATATATAAATATGCAGTTCTAATGTGAATAAGTGCTGTTTTCTGATTTTTGTATTGCCTCTGGTGTGGAGCTGCACTGATAAGGACTCATAACGACACGGAGTCGGTATGAAAATGATCATTTTATGAGTGGTTATCATCTCGTCATGTGGTGGAGGGTTAATTAATAAAATAAATATATAAATAAATAAAAAGAAACGAGAGGAGAGATGACTGAGGAGCAGGGAGAGGAGAAGATATATTACGAGAGCAAAACAAACTTTTTAAATATGTAAATAAATACGACGATCTGCTAAACCTCGGCCACAATAACTGTCTTCATCTAAAAATGCATAGCACAGCCACACTTCCATTGATTAAAAGTCACATCTCACTCAGATAGATGTGTCACAACGCAACACAGTCCAAACTCATCGGGTGAAAAAGGTGACAAAGATCAAATCGTGTGGATCTTCTCGACTTTCCTAATGGTATCGGACCAAGTGGATCAAATTTTTAAAGTGAAACATGTCGCGGCAGTTGTCCACCTTTTTACAGCCGCTGGTGAACTGGCTTCAACGCTCAGAGAACTTCCTGGGGGCTTTGAGGAAATGTGATTCTACCAAGCCGACCAGTCAGTACCTGTTGCTACCTGTAGGCTACAGCGTTTTCTGCCAGGGTTTTGACATCTCACAAGTTTGCATCCCAGACTAAATTATGACAACTTTTAATCAGGTCGCACAAATCAGCTGTTTATATGTTGTGAACTTGTTTTCCAAGGACGGTTAAATGAAGGGCAGCTGGACTCAGGTGAAGATACTGGAACACGTTTCCCCTTTTTCATCATGTGACCTGGATGACACAGACAACTCAGTAGCTCATGATTAATCCCCGCCTCCAGCTTCACTGTGACATTCATATACAGGATCGAGAGAAATAAAACTAACACAATCAAATAAAATCAATACAGTTTTCTTCTTGTGCTGCAAATACAACTGTTGGTCAGTTTACAAAACAGGCACCACAGGAATTGTGAACGTTTAATTTCTAGAGAACTTTTAAACCTTCTGGTGCTGTTGGTTAAAAAGCTGACCGTGACTCTGACAGTAGAGAGTCAGCGTGGACTGAACGACGGCCGCTTCAGTGGCGTTTACGGGTCGAGCATAGTGAGCTCTCAGAACCCAAAAGGGTTCTCAGTCATTTCCAGCTGAATATAAACTAATGAGTTACTGATCAGTTGGTTTGACTGAACTAGATTTTTTACAGTGTTCCTCTGCTTTCTATTTAGATGCAGCGTGAGCGTCGGAGGCTCCTGATGACACGAACGCCACGCTCGGCTGTAGCACAGCAGAAGAAGAAGAAGGAGCAGCGCATGTTTAATTCATCGACCCTGCACGTCCCTCAAGTTAATTCCACCGCAGGCCGTGTTTATTTCTGCTTTGTACTTTTGTTTAAAGCCAGTTGTTGACAACTCTTGAACATGTCAAACTATCACCGCTAATAATTGCTTAAGGAGCTGGAACTTTCTGCAAATGTTGGTTCCAGCACAAAACACTCCTCCTCCTCCTCCTCCTCCTCCTCTCTTCGCTCCTGAAAGTCTCTCAGATGAATTTTTGATTTTTTTCCTCTTCGACTCTCAGCAAAAAGATTCTCTGTGTAATTCAAAGCGATGGCTGCGAGAGAAAGAATAAAAAAGAATAATGTAGCGCCGCCGCTTCTTCTTCTTCCGAGAGCTTTCATTCTTCTTTTTTTTGTCATGTTGGGTGGAGAAAAAAAACTGTCAAGTGCTGCTCTTTCTCTTTCTCTTTCTTTTTTGATTAGTTCAGTTTCTTTTCTCCCTCTCTGGCTTTTTGTTCCTGACCCGGGAATACTAAAGAGGCTCCTTCTTCTTCTTCTGTGGTGGTGGGAATAATAATGTTATGCTGAGGAAGATGAATCGGTACAAACGCCGGCCCCGGGGCGGTATACACCTCTCTCTTTGGGTCAATGCCATTTCTCTTCAGATCGCGACGCCGCCACTCAACTGGAGCTGCCAGTTGATTAATCCCAATTAGACGGGCTGTCACTTTCCTGCAGAGAGGGAGGGAGGGCGGCGGCGGCGGCGGCGGCGGCGGCTTCCTCTCCTGTACAGGTCTGTCAGAGACAGAGGAGGAACAGGAAAGAGAATTCTTCCACGTCTGTCTGTGATCTGCAGACAGACAGACAGACGGAATAATGAGAGTCTCTCACAGAAATCAGACTCGACTCCTCTGACAGGGACCAGACTCTGCAGAGTTTTAAACGTCTTTTCGTCTGTCAGTCCTCAGCGTGGAAGAGACAGGATACATCCACATCACCACGCAGGAAACAGACATGACAGCGTGTTCGTCTCTGTATGTTCACCCAGGGAAGAACACATTTAATGACTTTTTCAGAACTGAAAAAAAGAGACAAATAAAACACGACAGGAAGAAAAATGTGAGGAGGACAACACGACATGTTGAAGACGACTGAAGCTCGTACGAGGCCTCAGCTCTCTGCAGATGTTTTAGATCTACAGAACATTTAGGACTCACATGCAAACAGCCACTTATTAATACTTAATATGAAAACCAGTTAAAGTGTTGCTTGCTGCATTTTTTAGCTTACGAATGGATCAAATGAATGTACACAATGTGAAAGGCATCGATGGAGGAAGTGTTTGGATCCTTTAGTTGAGTGAAAGTACTAATACCTTGCTGCAAAAACATTCTGGTACAGGTAAACCCTTGAACTGGAATGTACTTAAAAGTATTAAAAGTAAAAGTACTGAGCAGTAAAAGTACAGAGCAGAAAAATGGGCCCCTTGAAGAACACTCGGATCTCAGATCAGCAGATATATGCAGTTTTTTTAAAGCGCATTGACTCCTTTCACATCACCAGTAGAACTTTTTTTTTAATGAGTTGCGCTCAACGTCACAAACTCGCTGTTAAACAGGGACAGAAAGCACCATCGAGGCATTTCACACTAAATTGTTTCAGATCATCAAATGAATTGAAATATTAGTCTAAGATGACACAAGTAAACACCAAATGCAGTTTTTAAATGAAGGTTTTTATTATTAAGGGGAAACAAAAATCCAAATCTCCATGGCCCTGTGTGGAAAAGTGATTGCCTCCCCTGTTAAAACAACTGTGGTTTATCACATCTTTGTAAAGCTGAGTTCAATTCCTCTAGCCACACCCACCCAGGCCTGATTACTGCCACACCTGTTCTCCATCAAGAAATCACTTAAATAGGACCTGCCTGACAAAGTGAAGTAGACCAAAAGATCCTTAAAAGCAGACATCATGCTGCGATCCAAAGAACTTCAAGAACAACTGAGACTAATTGAGATTTATCAGTCTGGAAAAGGTTATAAATCCATTTCTAAAGCTTTAGGACTCCAACGAACCACAGTGAGAGCCATTTTCCACAAACAGTGGTGAACCTTCCCAGGAGTGGCCGGCTGACCAAAATTACCCCAAGAGCACAGCGACATCTCATCAAAGAGGTCACAAAAAACCCACAACAACCTCCAAAGAACTGCAGGCTTCACTTGCCTCAGTTAAGGTCAGTGTTCATGACTCCACCAGAAGAAAGAGACTGGGCAAAAATGGCCTGCATGGCAGAGATAAAAACCACTGCTGAGCAAAAAGGCTCATCTCAGTTTTGCCAGAAAACATCTTGATGATACCCGAAATGTTCTGAAAACACTCTGTGGACTGGCGAGACAAAAGTTGAACTTGTGGTATTGAACTTGGAAGGTGTGTGTCCCATTAAATCTGCTGTAAAAGTAACACAGCATTTCAGAAAAGGAACATCATACCAACTGTAAATTATGATCGTAGTGTGATGGTCTGGGGCTGTTTTGCTGCTTCAGGACCTGGAGGACTTGCTGTGGTCAATGGAACCATGAATTCTGCTGTCTACCAAAACATCCTGAAGGAGAACGTCTGGCCATCTGTTTGTGACCACAGGCTGAAGCAAACTTGGGTTCTGCAGCAGGACAATGATCCAAAACACACAAGCAGGTCCACCTCTGAATGGCTTGAGAAAAATGAAATGAGAACTTTGGAGTGGCCCAGTCAAAGTCCTGACCTGAATCTGATCGAGAGGTTGTGGCGTGACCTTAAAAAAGCTGTTAAGGCTCGAAAACCCTCCAATGTGGCTGAATTACAACAATTCTTTCCATGGGGGCCATGTAGGTTTGAATGTTTTCCCCCTTACATTTACATTTGCTTTTATCCAAAGCGACTTACAATTGCTATATGTCAGAGCTCGCACGCCTCTGGAGCAACGAGGGGTTAAGTGTCTTGCTCAATGACACATTGGTGTCTCACACCAAAGGCATGTGTCTTATCCACTGCTCCATCACCACCCCTTAATAAAAACCTTCATTTAAACACTGCAAGGACATCCTTGTGAAAGAGATTAAAAATCTCAATGGATTTCTTTCCTGGTAAAATAAAGGTTAAATTAAAAATTTTGTTTTTACTTGTTGTTAGTTGTTTGATCTGAAACAACAACCTGGAACATCCGGTAAATGATTTAGCCGAGGCTGCTAAAACAAACAGCAAAACTTAAAGAATTATAGAAAATTATGCTAAAATGGATGGAAACGTGCACGTTCCTCACCTCGACCTTCTTCTTCGGATCGAGCTGGGCAAATTACTGAGCGGGCACCAATCACAGGCGCCGTTTTTACTGTACATAACCATATCTTTCTTAACTGATCATGGTGAAACAGGATCATCTTTGACAGAGAACAATACTTTCTGGTTCTCCCTTTGACGTCCCCGGCTATCCTGCCTTAACTATGTGTGATTTACAGAGTTCGCTGATAACAGATAACTTTACCTGTTGCAAGTAACAGCTAACTGCTACTAGCTGCTTTTATCTAGTTACCTCAGTTAGCTGTCATATTAGCTGACTCTGTCTGGACTGGGAGCTCGGAGCACTGGGGGAGCGTTCTTCTAACTTCTAACATTACTCAAGCCGTGGAGGTTTTCAGGCCGAGGGACCCAGCAGGGAGTGATGGCGGGTAGAAGCCGGTGCCGGGCGAGTGGGTAATGACACCACGTTCAGCAGCCTCCCAGTGAAGCCTGAACAGGACCAAACACACCCTCAAAGACCAACAGGGAATTCAGTACATTACTGAGCTTCAGGATGGACAGATGGCTTTAGTTTTTGCTAAACCGTTAAATGTTGCTAGCTGTATCGGTCTGCTTCTGTAGCTAGTTAGCTTAGTTAACATTAGCCAGGCTGCTAGCGGTCCTATTAGCTGACTCCAGTCCTGGGGTTCCAAAAGCCAGACCCGGCAAGAAAACTACTGTATTGTACTGTATTCCCTCTCGTCAAACTGGTCTCGGAGGATGTCATTGGTCCCGGCTGCCGAGTTCCCTCGGCGGGAGCTGGAACCCGTCCGCACAGTCTGCATGACGGGGTGCGGACGTAACGCACATTCAGAGCCATTGGCTACTGCAAGCGTCAATCAATATGTGCGACAAGTCCCTCCCTGTCTTTGTGTTTTAACAGGAAACACGGAAGCAAACAGCGCTCTATTTTCCGTTTCATGGGAAATAGTGTTACTTCCGTCAGACGAAACTAAATGAAATATATTTGTCAATTACCTTTTTTTCCCTGACTAAAACGAGACGAAGATGTGACAGCAACAATGTCCTTAAACGCTGAAATGAGGACTGTGACTGTGAAACACTGTGACTATCTTAACATGCAATGTTGGTTTATTGTGTTACGAGGCTAAAATGTAATTCATAAAATAAAAACATTAATAAAATCTCTTTCTTTTTGTCAGTATAATGAGGAGACAAAATATTACAGACCATATTTTCTCCTTGTTCATTCAGCGGTATTTTTTTCTTCCTGTACTTTGAATGCTGTGGAGAAAGCAAACATACTAGGGAGAAAGAGCCGCTTAGATATTTGGTCCCATTTGAAATGGTAATACAGTGCATCTCCTTTGCAATGAAAATGAGAACAAAGATGACATTCAAACTTTACAAAACTTTACAAACATCTATATGTGAGATGAGTGAAATAAAATGACTAGACCAAAATGGAAAAATATCTCTATTTTGGTTCAAGCAGATTTACCAAAATTCTAATCAAGTCAGAAAAGACTAAAATGATGGTTGATAACTAAAACTAGACTAAAATACTTTTTATTTTCTTTTGACTAACATCAGACTAAAATACCTAGACTTTTAGTAAACTAAAACTTGCCTAAAAATAATAGTATACAGTGGACTTAATATGACAAAAACTAACAAGGACATTTGACACTGGACTAAGACAAAATTTTAAAATGGCTGACAAAATGAACACTAATGGGAACAAAAGAAGGAACTTTTGGAGAACTTTTTCAGTATATTTAGAGGAAAAGAATGGAGTAAATATATCATTGAACTGCACTCTGTGAACAGGTGTTTATCTCTGTCAGAAAATAGATTCCCAGTTGGGTGAAACTCACCTGTTTCCCCTGCAGCTGCCGTTTCCTTAAAGCACCTTTCAGCCTGCAGCTGTTTAACTCTGAAGGCGGCTGTTTTGTCTGTGAAAGCGGCGCTGTTGTTTATTTGCTCGGTTATGTCTCACTTTGTCTTCTTGTAATGAACTAACTGAAGAGCCGGGGCGTCTCCTGGCGGCTCAGAGGTTAGCTTTAATGCTCCCTGTTGTTGTTTTTTTTTGTTTTCCGCGGGCTGTAAACATCCCCGTTCCACTCAGAGTCTTTATATTACAGCTCATTAAATATTCATGTAGCTTCTCCTGTGAGTAAAGTGTCAACAGGGTATTTGCCTTTTAAAGACAACGATATGGCAAATATTGAAAGCTGCAGTCAGATGGATGTTTTTATGGGAAAATGTGAAAACATGTTCACTTTCAGAAGGATTTTACAGTTTTGATCCTCTAAATGTCTGTATTTGGTGACTCGATGATAGACGTAAAGATCTCATGTGAAACCCAATTAAATATATGGATTTATCAAACGAATAATTGGTCAACATGGTGTCATATGTTCCAACATGTCTTCCTAAGTCGGCAAACCAGTTAAATATTAGTCGACATTAATGTGATCCCATAATTACAAGTTGCTATTTGAGGTCAGCGATGAAACAGAAGCATGATGATTAAAAACAGTTATGATGTATCCAACAAAAAACAGCGCACAGTTCGCAGTCCTTAAAGGTTCAGTGTGGAAGCTTTAGTGACATCTAGTGGTGGGAGTTGTGAATTGCAACAGTTCACGGTGCATTCAGGTGCTCCTCGGATGGTCCTATTTCCCGAGTTGTGAAGTCGTTCTTCTGACTTCAGTGTGTGTTCATGTGCTCTTAAATTAGATTGTGGAATCAACATGGACGCTGCTACAAAGATGTGTTGGATTAACATTCAGAGCAATTTAATTTCTAAATCCAACAACAAAAAGGCTGAATATAATATAGACAAAATTTTGATTATTTGTGTCTTCTCATAAATTTGTATATTGTTCTGTGCACTTCCTCTTTTTACAATGACGATTTAGGGAGGTGATGAAGGAACCAGTGCAGGGCTGGACTGCTAATCTGGCATACCGGGCAAATGCCTGGTGGGCCGATGCACCTTTGGGGCCGGTGGAACGTAAATTATTTATTTATGGGCCAACAATCGGCCCGTCGTTTGCAGCAGCCTAAACCAAGAAGAAGAAGAAACTCAACACAGTGGAACACAGAAACGGCACGTAGGCTTGACACAGAAGTATAAACTGGCCTTTACACTCAACACGGAGGACATATCCAGACGGCCTTTTGAGAGCAGTGATTCCTCTCAGGTGGACAGGTGTTCTCTGTTCACAAACGGTCGATCCTGTTTTAAGTCCTGTGGGTGAGCGACAACCATTATGCAGATCTGAGTCCACCTTAAAGAGGGATGTGGTGCTGACTTCATCACTGAGAACAAACAGCACTTTAGGAAATGAGGCGGCGTCTCTGATGAATCTGCCACCGCGTCCAGACGGCTCATTTTGGCGGCGTTTGCCCACCGTTATGGCCTCCATCATCAGATTAATAACCTCCACTCTGGACCGGTGCGGTGATTCAGCCACGGGTTAATTAAACATTTACATATAGATGCCCAGCTATCTATTGTAGCGGGAGATAATTTATACCATCACTATGCACTTTAATCAGAAACTACAGGAGGACGTATGTTAGCGCGCTCCGTGCTAATTGGCACCATGCTGGCTGCTGTTTTGGAGCTCAGAGACAAACTGAGTTCACTCTCACCGTTTCCTCTGTAATGTGCTTCTTCCTGAGCGGTGCTCTTATTCTGACGGGACTCGATTCATCCCCCTCGTGCCCCCCAAATGAACCAAAACATGTTATTTTATACATTAAATGTCCTTAATTTGGTCGTTAGATGCAGATGAATTCTTCATTAAATTGTCAGAGCGGTGAGTTTTCTTTATTTGTCGATACGTGGAGGCTCCTGTAATGAAGGCATTCTGTGCAGGTTTACAGGGTTATTAACGGGAAAAGATGGATTAAATGACGCCGACTGATTTGATAAATAAAGCTATTCACTTTTGTTTTGTTTGCTTTGAACTCTGAATTCCTAATAAACCCTTAAACTGAGACATAAGGGGGGTTGAGATTAAAATTAAGACCACTTCAACCCCATTGGATGGACTGCCATCACATGTGTCAGACCTTCATGTTCCCCTCAAGATGCCTTCCTGCAAAACTCCTGCAGAACTTATGACATTACCATCAGTCTTTTTTAACTGTGTTAATCATAGACTGTATAAGGTGTTAACAGACCTGAAATCAGATTTTATGTGGCTAAACTGGACAGCAGTTTATAGCGTAAGCAGGCCGGACATTTCCGTGATTATAGGCAATAATAGAAGCCTGTTGTTGCTGATGGATTATGTGTTTGGTAGGCCTATGTCTAATATCCTTGTTTATATTTGATAAACGGACTGTAGCCTATAATTAACATGACTTACTGTTGAGTTATATATAAAATAAAGACATGATCTCTTTTGCAATTATCCTTATGACTCTAAATTATTTTAATTGCTGTGTAGCAAGCAATCCAGTCCTTTTTACCTGTTGGAATACCTGGCCAATACAACCTGTAACATGCAGTATTTCACTTGCCAGAAAGTGATTACAGCTTCTACTTATTGACTGGAAGCTAGTTTCTGCCACAAAATGACTTGATTTCATTCAGAAGAGTTATATTTGACAGATTATAAAACCAAAATTGCCCCCCTTTTTAATTTCATATATAATAACATTATATTTTTTAATGACATACTGAGCACCAAAGCAAAAATGTCCCCGGTTTTCATTTCAGAAATCTGGTCACCTTACTGTGCATGTAAACATGCTAAACTGAGACGGTGAGCGTGGTAAACATCATATTAGCTAAACATTAGCATGTCATTGTGCATCTTTGTGTTTTAATCACAGCCTCTCAGACCTGCTAGCATGACTCCAGACTTCTTAGGGGCCACAAAAAAAACCTCCAGTAATTCCAAATATACAAAATATTAATGTTTACTTAACGTATGATCAATAAGTCAATATGGACATGTTAGATTTTCCACAATTCAGTCGTTCAGTAAACGACTCCCATTACCTTTGTAGTGCTCGTTAAGTCCGAATGTTTCCCTTTCTTGATTATTTATCTTCCTTTAGTCTGTAACCTATCAAAACCAATCAAAAGAATCAAAACTTCAAAACAAAGCTTTTCATAAACGTGAATCCTGTCATGTGAAGTCCATCGCTATTTCAGTTTTGTGCGAGAAGAATTAAAGGCCTGTCCCATATGGACAAATATAGGCAGGGTCAATTCAGTGATTTTAGCAAATAAAAGCCCGGGCTAGTAATCAGTTATTTACGGTACATAACTTTTGTAGATGACAAATGTAATGTACTTATTTTAACGCAAACCACCATCTTTGTCTAAACCTGACCAAACTACCTCCGTTTCAAAACGTTTACCACTGGGGGCACTGGTTAGCTCATCGCTAGAGCGTGCGCCCATTTACAAGAGCTGAGTCGTTGCTGCAGGCTTTTTGTTTGAGTCCGATCTGTGGTCCCTCTCTCCAACATTTCCTTTCTCTAAACTGCCCTGTCAGAAAAATAAATGCAAAAGAGCCCCCAAAAATACTTTAAAGAAAAAACGTTTACCACCCGTTAAACGTTATGTGACTTTAATGCCATAATATACTTACGGTCCAATGCACCTGTCGCTGGACTTGCAAACGCTCGTACATTTTGTTTTATGTATGTCATTTTGGGACCATTAACAATCTACCTGTTTTGTCGTTTAGGAATGAAGACGTGTGGCTCGCTGATGTGTTTTAATAGTTTCTGGACAACAATGGAGCACAGACTGCACAGAAGAAGTGGACGTAGCCGCCGTGATGTCACCTGCTGATTTATGGACTACTATTTTGAAGCTTTGAGTTGGGCATTTTGGCCGTCACAAATCTTGCTTCCTGGTCTCTGTTCCTCTAAATGGGACCATAATTTACTAAATGAACATCATGCTGTGTTGAAGAAGACTTGAAACTAGCGACTGAGACCATAAACTCATCAGGAAAGTGTTTACTGAGGGAATAAATCAGCTGACAAGTAGAAACATTTTCTCAGAGACTTCTATACAATCACACTTCTTTCTGCAGCCAGTGGAGTCGCCCCCTGCTGGCTGCTAGAGAGGATGCAGGTTTAAGTCGCCCCCTGCTGGCTGCTAGAGAGGACGCAGGTTTAAGTCGCCCCCTGCTGGCTGCTGGAGCAGGTTTAAGGCTCTGCAGCTTGACTTCACTTTTCAGACATTTGCGTTTTTGTCTTCGCGTGGTTGAAGATTGAAAGGAGTGTCGCCCCGCTGCAATGCCGTATCCGTACCGCCAGCAAGAGCCATTCTTCACATGTGCAAATGGGGTCCTGTCTGTCAAAGAAGGTTACCGCAAATGTGCCTGTTCATAATTATTCGTGTGTTGTCGTCTCTTCTCATCTCAGGGCATCAAATATTTACGCTTTATTAGCGTTATTTGATGGAAAAGGTACCCTTCGGCGTCCGTATGAGACGCCTCTGGGTTCTTCTGATTGAGACGGCCTGTCTAGACCGGAAGCGCTAGTAGCTAGCTAGCTAGCTACGTTAGTATAAAATGCGTTGACAGCTTCCCAAAGCATCTTATTCTAACCCTAACCATCAGGGTGTGTGCCTAAACCTAAGTCAGCGATTGTATGCATGTCGACCGGCTAACCCTACAGCTGTGCACATCGGCCGTTAGCCTCCTTTGTGTTGCAACATTGTGAGATTGCTGTCATTATTAAAAATGTACTGTTGAATAAGGTTTTTAATATCTAAAGTATATTCCTATTACATTAGTGAACAGTTAGATCTCCAGTGATTAAAAACATTGTTGTCTCGATATGAAAGATTTAGTTGGATCATTTTGAATAGGCAGATTTGCGGTGACAGCACGGATGTGGCACTAACACATGTTTTTTACAGCAATGCTCTCTGGGAGATGTAGTTAACTTGTTGTTGTGATCATCAGTACAAACAATGAGAAACAACTTTAACTTTATTGGTAAAAAGTCAATCAGGAGAGGCTCACGTTCCATCATAGAGTGGAAACGAATGCCTCACCTAGCTCCGCACACTGAACCGTGATTGGTTAACGAGCGATGAAAACGTGTCACTTCCTGTCTGTGGCTCCAGGTTCAGGTCTGTGTTTATTCATGCGAACAGGTGGAGCTGGATGTCGATTAGACACATTTGCAGAATTAATGAGTCTCCCTCCCCTCGCGGTTTGAAGCCGGGTGGAGCGGCTCGTTAAGCTCGTTAACGCCTGAGGAGGGAAGCTGATTGGATGCAGAGGGTAGAGGAGTCTCCCTGGACTCCTCTCCTCCTCCCATCCTTCCTTCTTCTCTCTCTTCCTCTTTCCTTTTCCTTCCTTCTGATATCTACATCTGAATCTTTCTACTTCTCCTCCTCCCATTATCGTTTCCTCCTTCCTCATCTCCTGCTTCTCCCATTACTTCTTTCTTCCTCTCCCTCGCTCTTCTTCATCCTTAACTACTCTTTATTTCCCCCTTCCCTCCTTCCTTGTCTAACTCCTCTATCTTCCTCTTCCTCATCACCCCTTCCCATCGTCTGCACAGTTTCCTTCTTTTGGGTCTTATTAGTTTTTAATTTCTCAATCCTTTCACTGAGGAGAGAAAATGGAAGAGAAGCAGAGAAGGATGGAGCGGGAGGAAGGAGGAAGGCCAGTTAGATTAAGATAGGATGAGATAAGCCCTGAGTACAGACTGTCAGGCTCGTTGTTGGCAGCTAACAGGCACCTGTTGTGTCTCCCGGCAGCTTTAGACACGATGAAGGGTAAACAACGACGTCCTCGCTCCAACAACAATCTGAGTCCCAGCTGCGTCAAATTATTCATGAAATCAAACACTGTTCAGGCTGTTTACTGTGCAGCAGGACTTTACACAGACGAAACAAACACCAAGTGACGAATAATTTAAATGTGTCGGCTGGAGGAAAATATAAAATGTGAAATGCAGGAGAGAAGTATGACTTCAAGGGTGCATTTCACTAACACTGACTATCACTGATGAAAACCGGAGAAATAACGTCACCATGTTGGTTGATTTGTTTTCTCTTGTTAGGGAAATGCGATAGGGTGAGGTATCGTAGACACCAAAATGTTGATGCAATTTATATAAACTGGATTTTCTCTAGTTTCCTGTGTTTAGGTGTTTACGGGTGCTGCTTCTGTCTGTCTGTCATCACTGCGACAAACTTTCAGAAGTTAAATCACATCTGCAGAAGCAAGAAGCAACCTTGTTGTAGATTTCATGTCGGTGCGGGCGGAGTAAATGTAAAGGTGACGTCCGGTCAGGCTGTGTAAACAAGAAGGGCCGCTGCTCACATGAGCGTAGCCTCCGTCAGACCCACTTATACCATGAGAAAACCTATTTTATGGTGGTAATTTGACAGTACATGTACTGCAACAACGCATTCATTGTTAATTGTCCCTATTAAATAGTTTTATAGCATTTTAATACCCTACTGTTACAATACATTTATTGTGAATTGTGAATAAATAAATGCACATACATACATTTGAATGTTTCAAAATACATATTTGCATGATATATGAAATTAAATGATATCGATACAATTTGAAATATGTTCTTATTGAATTGTTGAAATTTCTCATCCACCACATGATTAAAAAATGTGCTGAAATTTTTAAAACAAAGAATTCAGAAAAATTTAAACAGAAAATATGGAATTTGAGGAAAAATAAAACTGGCAAATCTGAAAACAGATATCAGCCAGTAAAGACCGACAGGACGAATCACACAGTCAGAGGTGTTTTAAAACGTGCTACGTGGTCCTACAGTGTGTGTGAAGATAAATTAAAGACCTCTTGTGACAATGAAGATGAATCAGATTTAAACCCTCTGTGTTTGTCCCTCCACAGTCTGCCGCCTCATCGCTCCCAGGAGGCGGAGTCACAAACCATTATGACAAACAAAACAACACATCCTTCCTCCTCCTCCTCTCCTTCACCGGGGCCCGAAAAACAAACGCAAACACTCGTCTCCTATCAAACAGCCTCAACACCACACCTCCATCACTACAAGACTCTAAATGTGAAGCAGACGAGCCTCTGCAAACACCAAAAAAACACACACACCGCTTTTTAAAACAAACTGAATTAAATCCCCATGTTTCCAAACTTCATTAACCCTGTGAGCGACATACTAAAGTCTGAACCTCAGTTCTTCAGCTACAGGTTTGTTCCTTTTACGTTTCTTGAGCTCACAGTTCATCTGTGTGACTAAATGTGTCACTGACGGGGTCCAGCATCCTTTGCACTCATCACACTGTGTCCATGTATGCTTGTATGTGCACCTGTATAGCATACACCTAAACTAACCACAGACGCTCGACAGTCCCACTGTTGTTGCAGACACCTAAAGTAAACGCAGACGCTTCACTGTGAAATAATTAATGTGAAATCATAATCATGAGACTCTAAAACATAATTGGGACTCATTAAATATTTTTTTTTACCCTTCCTTATTCCTCATGTGTTAATTTATTTTTGGCCTTAATGGGCTTCCGTACAGTTGAGTGTTTGTGGTCAATCAAAGTCCAAAGTGCCGCAGGAGAGTCAACAGTCCAAGTTTTTCCTCCAGTGCACAACCTCGATGAGACAAACTGCTTGAGAAGCTGCTTGCTGTTAATTTATGGCGCTCAGTAGATATTTAATGTAGCATGTTATGGTACTCAAGCTTTTATTACTGGACTTAATTGCTTTTTTGTCCTTTGTTTTCTTTACTGAGCAGTCAGCAGACAGTCAGCAGGCTCACTGCAGGATGAATGACAGGAGGTTTGAGCTGATCACTGCTGCACAGATCACTTTACAGCAGAAGTCTAATATTCAAGATTTTTACTGCAGAAAATGTAAACAAAAGAAAAGTATTCAGGAGATTCTGATGCTTTTCTATCAGCTGAAGAAGTAAAGCAAAGCAACTGAATATGTATGTAATAGTATGTGTCCTGCTGCTTTGGTTGGTAGTACAAAACAAATGTGTAGAACCAGAATCACCTTTAATCGCCGGGTATATGTACACAAACGAGGAATTTGGCTCCAGTTTTACATTACACTCAGTGTCCATACACAAAACAAGCTCAACAAACACAGACACAAACTGCAGTGTACAATACAAACATCTAACAGCAACCTGGGGAAGTGTCTGCCAATGAAGCTTTTGTTTCTGGGGCTGCACGCCTGGTTAGAACCATCAGGTAGTCTGTAATTATTGTCAGGTGGTCTCAGCCAGTCAGTTACGCAGGGGCGTCCCTCTCTGAAAACTCTGCAGAGATCACTTCCTGTGATAACACCTCTAACCTCACATTCACTTCCTGTGCTCTTCTTCTTCTGTCCCCTTACAGTTCTCTTGTACTGATTGCACTGTTCGTTAACTCTTACTTCTTTTCCCTGGGTATGTATCCCATTCAACCCGTACATACTAATGGCTCTTAGTCGTGTTGTAGTACTCGGTCTTGGTCTCGAGACCGGTCTTAAGACCACTTTTTGATGGTCTTGGTCTCATCTCGGACTCGACCGAATTTGTACTCGGTCTTTTCTCAGTCTTGGACATTGAGGACTCAATGTCATATCAATAAATTGCTTTTGCATTGTCTGATTTATTTGTTAAGATCCTAACTTTGACTGGATGTAAAACTTATTGCTTCAAAAGCAACCAATAACCAATAATTAAAATTTGTTGTTATCATTAACGACCGCCCCCCCTCCCTGCGATGGTAAGCTTGGAAAAGGAGAGTTGAATAAAGATGCTCACATTGATTTCAGCTCTTAGTGTTTGTATGTGGGTGTTTTAGTGGGAATGTGGATCTTTCAGATCAATTTGAGAAGCACCTCTGATCTCGTTCCACAACTGGTCTTGGTCTTGACTCGGTCTCAGTCCTTAAAAGTCTTGGTCTTGTCTCGGCGTCTGCCACTTGAGTAAATGTAATGTAATGAGATATGATATCTTTTTCATGGGAGACCTGACCAAGAAAGGCAGCAGAACAGCATTTAAAGTTACACGAACACACATATGACAATACAACACATTAAAACATCTTCAGAGACACATTTATATACTTAAGATCCAGCCTATGGGAAACATCTACCCTCCCCTTTAAGGACTACTGCAGCCAGGGACTGGACTCTCTAAGTGGCACTAGCTCCTCTAACTGGAGAGTCTTTTGCATGCCGTTCCATGTTGAGGGTGCACCGTATGAAAAGGCAGTACTTCCTCATTTAGAAACAACTCTGGGGACTTTTAAAAGCAGTGTTAGTCCTGTGTTCGGTCTCTACTGACCGGAAGGTCAAGGAGTGCCGAAGCAGGGAACTCTGAATCGTAAGGGAGCCTTGTTAAAGAATGTTTCTTGTTCATTTTTACTTGATATTTTAGTTTTGTTCGCTGCCTGTGTCGATCTTTTGTGGCATGAAGGCTTGGATGGGAAGCCAACAACAGCACTTCAGAAACGGTGACTATGGTTTCTAAAGTAACTTTTCTAACTAC
Organism: Micropterus salmoides; assembly: GCF_014851395.1. Lineage (NCBI taxonomy): Eukaryota > Metazoa > Chordata > Actinopteri > Centrarchiformes > Centrarchidae > Micropterus > Micropterus salmoides. The sequence goes on along the minus strand of NW_024044348.1, from coordinate 2,197,104 downwards.
TCTCCACCATTTCATATTATCTGGCTGACCTAACATTATAAATGGCTTTACTGGACCCCACACAGCTCTGCACATGCTGCAATTTGTCTAGCATTGTGTGTTTTTTGTTGAAGCCATGAACAATCAGTGGTTCTGCTGGTTAGCGTACCCCCGATTAAAGCCATGTTCCCCGTGGCTAAATGTTTGAAGCAGTCATGTGTTCGTTGTCCAACATGTAACTCTGACTGCAGGATCTCTGTAGCTCAGGATCTTCTTCAGTTATCATTTGATGGTTATAGATTTTCAGTTTTTGTTTCTGATCTTCAGATGTGTACTTTGTGTGTTGGCATTTTTAAAATCATGTGACGTCACTGTAAATTAATCTCTCCAGGACTCGTCGCTGCTGCTTTCATGCAGACTGACGGCAGAACCATAGGGAGGGAGGACCACATGTGTTGTTTGTCACACTCGGCTTTAATTAAGATTAATTGTGTACCTGTGACGAGTCCTCCAGTGGCGTTCAGCTCGGATGCTGGCGGGTAAACGCCACAACGCCGACTTGTCAAGACCCTGGAGGAGGGGCGGGGTTCGGCACTGATGAGGGACTTTTTTGTCTTTGATTTGTGGAGCAGAAATTACAAGCAGCAAACAGAATCTACAGATTTTATTTATGTATTGATTTCAAACTCCAAACAGCAGCTAGGGTTAGTGTCCTTTGTGCTGCTACATTATTAGAGTGCTGTCAATTAAAAATATACTGTTGAATAAAGTTTTTCATATCTAAAGTATATTCCTATTACATCAGAGTCAACAGTTTCATCTCCAGTGATTTAAAAAAAAATTGTTATCTCGATATGAAAGATTTAGTTGGATCATTTTGAAGAGCCGCTAACAGGAGCCGCTAACAGGAGCCGCTAACGGGAGCAACTAACAGAACAGGAGCCGCTAACAGAACAGGAGCAGCTAACAGAACAGGAGCAGCTAACAGAACAGGAGCCGCTAACAGGAGCAGCTAACAGAACAGGAGCCGCTAACAGGAGCAGCTAACAGAACAGGAGCAGCTAACAGAACAGGAGCCGCTAACAGGAGCAGCTAACAGAACAGGAGCCGCTAACAGAACATGAGCAGCTAACAGAACAGGAGCCGCTAACAGAACATGAGCAGCTAACAGAACAGGAGCAGCTAACAGAACAGGAGCAGCTAACAGAACAGGAGCCGCTAACAGGAACAGCTAATAGAACAGGAGCCGCTAACAGGAGCAGCTAACAGAACAGGAGCAGCTAACAGGAGCAGCTAACAGAACAGGAGCCGCTAACAGAACATGAGCAGCTAACAGAACAGGAGCAGTTAACAGAACAGGAGCCGCTAACAGGAGCAGCTAACAGAACAGGAGCCGCTAACAGAACATGAGCAGCTAACAGAACAGGAGCCGCTAACAGAACATGAGCAGCTAACAGAACAGGAGCAGCTAACAGAACAGGAGCAGCTAACAGAACAGGAGCCGCTAACAGGAACAGCTAATAGAACAGGAGCCGCTAACAGGAGCAGCTAACAGAACAGGAGCAGCTAACAGAACAGGAGCCGCTAACAGAACAGGAGCAGCTAACAGGAACAGCTAATAGAACAGGAGCCGCTAACAGGAGCAGCTAACAGAACAGGAGCAGCTAACAGAACAGGAGCAGCTAACAGAACAGGAGCCGCTAAAAGGAGCAGCTAACAGAACAGGAGCAGCTAACAGAACAGGAGCAGCTAACAGAACATGAGCAGCTAACAGAACAGGAGCCGCTAACAGGAACAGCTAATAGAACAGGAGCCGCTAACAGGAGCAGCTAACAGAACAGGAGCAGCTAACAGAAGAGAAGCCGCTAACAGGAGCAGCTAATAGAACAGGAGCCGCTAACCGGAGCAGCTAACAGGAGCCGCTAACCGGAGCAGCTAACAGGAGCAGCTAACAGGAGCAGCTAACAGAACAGAAGCCGCTAACAGGAGCAGCTAACAGAAAAGACGCCGCTAACAGGAGCAGCTAATAGAACAGGAGCCGCTAACAGGAATAGCTAACAGAATAGAAGCCGCTAACAGGAGCAGCTAATAGAACAGGAGCCGCTAACCGGAGCAGCTAACAGGAGCAGCTAACAGGAGCAGCTAACAGGAACAGCTAACAGAACAGAAGCAGCTAACAGGAGCAGCTAACAGGAACAGCTAACAGAACAGAAGCAGCTAATAGAACAGAAGCAGCTAACAGGAGCAGCTAACAGGAACAGCTAACAGAAGAGAAGCAGCTAACAGGAGCAGCTAATAGAACAGGAGCCGCTAACAGGAGCAGCTAACAGGAGCAGCTAACAGAACAGAAGCCGCTAACAGGAGCAGCTAACAGAACAGAAGCCGCTAACAGGAGCAGCTAACAGAACAGAAGCCGCTAACAGGAGCAGCTAATAGAACAGGAGCTGCTAACAGGAGCAGCTAACAGAACAGGAGCAGCTAACAGAACAGAAGCCGCTAACAGGAGCAGCTAATAGAACAGGAGCCGCTAACCGGAGCAGCTAACAGGAGCCGCTAACAGGAGCAGCTAACAGAACAGGAGCAGCTAACAGAACAGAAGCTACTAACAGGAGCAGCTAATAGAACAGGAGCCGCTAACCGGAGCACCTAACAGGAGCCGCTAACCGGAGCAGCTAACAGGAGCAGCTAACAGGAGCAGCTAACAGAACAGAAGCCGCTAACAGGAGCAGCTAACAGAACAGACGCCGCTAACAGGAGCAGCTAATAGAACAGGAGCCGCTAACCGGAGCAGCTAACAGGAGCAGCTAACAGGAGCAGCTAATAGAACAGGAGCCGCTAACCGGAGCAGCTAACAGGAGCCGCTAACAGGAGCAGCTAACAGAACAGAAGCCGCTAACAGGAGCAGCTAATAGAACAGGAGCCGCTAACCGGAGCAGCTAACAGGAGCCGCTAACCAGAGCAGCTAACAGGAGCAGCTAACCGAACAGGAGCCGCTAACAGGAGCAGCTAACAGGAGCCGCTAACCGGCTCCACTGATGGATACACGTTCATATACAGATAATTATTGTGTTGAAAACTTGTGGACCTAAAGGCACAAGACTCAAAGTATTTTATGTTGTCCAGGTAAAAGTGTTGACTCGGCTAAAGCCTATAACTAAAGAGGAAAAAGATCAGTTCTGGTATGTTAAGGAGAACATGAGAAATTCTAAAAAATAAAAATTTTAAAAATATTTTTACTGCGGCTGGTCACACAACATCCTGAGATTTTTTTATATAAAAATTTGTACCTGGAGAACATTTATTAACTCCTAAAATAAGGCCTTTCTCCAGCGAGTGAGCCGTCACTGCAGCTCATTTCCCCACTGAGAATAAACGGGCCGGCGCCGGAACATTTCCCATGAGTCCGTCTGTCTGTCACGGATGGATCGGCGTCTCTAAGCAGACCTGTCCCATCTTAATCTGTTCTGCATGCTAAGCAGAGCGCCCCCCCCCCCTCCTCAGATTGTTATAAATGCTGTTTATGGTCTTGCTATGACAACTGTGAAGGGCACGGCGGAGGATTTATCACAGGATTATCTCTTCAACCAATGAATAGACGGGACGGGGTTGTAAATGACCCTGCAGGGTAATAAAAGAGATGCTGCTCTGCCGGGACAATAAGAGGAGGAGGTGTTATTATTATTATTATTATTATTATTAATACCATAGACAGACAGGCTTTGTTTTACATATAAGTTCATTATTGATTTTAAAGAAAAGATTGGTGGATGGTTACAGGGGTAGAAACTATTACAAGACACGGAGTGGAAAATTTAAGTTAAACAAATACAAATTAGTGGCGCGTACAGATGGAAAGACCCAGTGAGAAGTAAAATGAAAAAGAAAACCTGTTACAGAATTCGAGGCTGTAGCTGTAATTCAAATCTCATTTCCAAAACTACTCAGAATTCAGAAGAAATTCGTGTTTAGACATATTTGTTATTTGACATATTTACAACACTAAACATAAATCAGGGGTCAAAGTGATGACCGAACCAAACCCCCACCCAGGACTTTCATATTGATATTATCTGGCTGATTTAATGTCATATGTTGCTTTCAAAATGTGATTTAAAAGTTTGTACTAAACTCATACTGACCTGCATTTTGATCTAAACAGATCTCGATTCTGCACATTAATATCAGTTTACTTGTTACAAGGCGCTGTATAACGTCCTGCAACATCTCACACAAAGTCTGTGTTAGAATGAAGAGTGTGGACTGTTTACCATTGCATTATGGGAAATGTAGGTTCCAGTTTGTTTAGAGTTTGACCTGTACTAGGGACTAAAAGTCTGCGTATCTCAATTGGTCGACCTCTGCTGCACAGCAATATTTTTTAAATCTGTGCAAACACTTTTCCCCCCTTAGATAATTTTTGTGCCATTTTAAGCTTTTAAAGAGAAAATAATAGTTTAGAGGGAGACAGGAAACGAGGGGAAAGTCCCCCCAACTTAGTGAAAATGCAATGCTACATCACCATACAAGTCATTTACCATATCGGCCAGAGTATGTGACAACTTCACTACACATGTATGAGCACAGCTGAATAATTAAACACTTTATTGTCTCCGATGGGAAATTTGTTTTGGACTCAAAAACAACACAAATTTAACATTAAAACAAACTGACAAATGACAAACTGCAAAGTTCTTGTCAAACAAAATTATCTTTTAAATTGACAAACGTCATTCAGGTCTCAGTTCAAACAGGATCAAAATATAACCTGTCTCTCGCCGTTGACTACCATACATATTTTTTTCGAAATAAGGTCCCATGAACCAGAACGAGTGACTTAGGCTCTCTATACGGCCAAAAATGTTGTCACTATGAAAAGTTTTGTATGTTTTGATATCGATAATTATCACGATAAGTTTCAAATCGTTATTTCTTTTACATTTAAAGGCTGATTTTTGCTCCTGAGTGAAAGTTGAAGAAACCTGATGGTTAATTGTGGTTCAAACTCTTTTTGTTGGTCAACAAATATACACGAGTAAAATTAAGTAAAAGCATTTTCTTTTTTTCTCAACGAAATAAACATCTTAAGAAAATAAGTACTAATTTGTGTATGATTCAAGTGAATAAATGAAACATTTATTAAATATTTATTGAACATTTGTTATGTTATTATTGAAATAATGTTACAGTTTAATTGTCCAGCCCTAGTTAGCAGTAAGCTGATCAAAGATAATCAACATCCATAGCTGTAATAAACGAGTGTCTCCAGATAATGTTTGTCAGTTTTGTTTGGTCTCAGATCTGACTACAGTAAATGGTGCAGCGTCAGTCTAAATACACAGTATGGATCTGATTCTGTGGAACTCAGTGAAAAGCCTTTATTGTAAAAATAGGTCAGGAAAAAACAGCTGTCTTCTGCCAAATGTCGAACATTTTAATGAGCCAAGAAAAGAGTCCCGTGTTTGACTTGTTATCTTGAGCATATGGCGGCTGGAAGGCGTGGCCCCGCAGTCCCCCAATACTAACGTCCCCCGGCTCCCCGAGAGCCTCGGGGTGTCAGTTTTTAGAGCTCTGCCACTACAAAGACAGCAGGACCGCCAGTCACATGTGAACCACTTTGTTAAACTGGGTTCAAGTCCACACATGTAAACACCCAAACCTGCCAACACGGAGGACACGGCGAGACTTCAGATCTCTACCAAGTGGAAAATCAGAGATCACTGACCGGTTTCATTTCCACATTCTCAAGCCGGGCGGGCATGATATGTTTATTTCCTGATTCGATGTCACAATACTGGCGGTGTCTTTTCAATGTGTATTGTGATTTTTCTTCTACGAGTGTTGGGATTTGATATTACGATGTCTTGCTTCAACACTAGACCATGGAGGAAGAGTCATACACTTCTGGAGACTGTCACGGGTCCAATTTCCAAAAATAATTCACAACTCAGTCTTTGAGTTTTATTTCAGCAGCTCATTTCAAGTAATGGTAATGAAAATAGGCACCTCCTCAAACCTTCTCAACCACCTAAAGAACCTCATGAAAACCTTCTCAACGACACTTAGTACCTCTTCATAGAAACCTTTGACCACCCATCCAACCCCCCCATAAGATTGTACAACCTTGTCAAAGACTTCTAAAACCTCTTTAAACAAACCTAGAGCATAATCTCATTGTAAAACTGTTATTTCACTTCGGACACACCCACCAAACAGGAGAAAACATCCCTCGAAGCCCTTTGAGCGACCTTGCACACCGTTTAAAGGAAACATTTTCTTCAACCTGAAAACGTAGCTAACCAGTGCAAAACAACCCAGCTGGATTTCAGGAGGAAAAAGGTCATTTGTGAGCAGATGACAGTGAGGAGTGACGTCAAAGCCGTATGAACTCCGATCTGACTGTCCAGACTGAGGTCTGAGCTGTGTCCGATTTGGACCACATTTGGAAGTGGGCCAAGTCCGAACTGGAAAAGATCAGACTCCCTGTCACTCTTACTATTTAAAAAAAATCTGATTTGGTTGACTTTGACCTGCAGTCTGAACGCAGCCAAAGACACCCGGAAAAACCCACAGACAAAAAAACTCTCTTCAAACACCCACAAAACCTCCTGAAAGAACCATAGAACCTCCAACAACTCTAGAAACTACTGTAAGAAATCTAGAACCACTCCAAACCAACGCCAGAAAACCAAATGCCAGGAAGATACTGATGAGATAAACAGACAATAACTGCCATGTTTAAATTACTTTTATATAAGCGGTTAATGAGAATGTAAATACTAACTCCTGTCACGCTTCATCATATTTCTGTTAGTATTCCAGATGTTTGTACATAATGTTTGCATGAGAAATGACCTGTACTTCTATCTACGGCAGAGGTCGATTGCTTTGATGGCAGAAAAATAAAACATAAATAAACTGATAGCGGCTGGTGCTGAAATAGATCTCAGTGCCACAGTTACTCACACAATCACTTCTGCTTAAGTGATTGTGCCTCCAAAATAAAAGCTTATTTTCATTTGCCTGAGGAAATGAAAATAAGCGTCCATACGTTTATGAATGCAGATAAAACGTCGGGATGCGCACACTGTGCAGCAGATGCTTTATTGTGAGCATGTGAGCAAAAGTGTCCTTGTAATCAATTTGTTTAACAAGGGAGTAAAAAATATCTGCAGTTATTGGGAATCGATTAACTTACAACCTGGCTGACGGGAGTGCCGCACACTACTGACTGTGCTAAACATGCACACGAGTAGCCTGCAAGGATTTGAAATAATCTGACTATGTTCTGGCGCACCATATAACGGCTTGAAAACAATTTGGCCCGGTGCCAGACTTATTTGCTGGTTTATGGGAATATCCAGAGCTTCTGAAAAAATGTTGTGCAAAGCATGTCAGAGATGTTTAATACCAATGTGTAGATATTTTCCAAAGCACACAAACATCAAAACGTTTGGACTTCTTCAAGCCAGGAGATCTAATGTGCATCTATATGTTGGAAGAGCACGGCTGCACCGTCACCGAGAATATGGATAAAGGCTGGAAATACTGACTTGCATTGTGAAGGGCAAGCGGAAAGACTTGGTTCAGCTCTGGGAGCCTTACATGAATATAATTAAAGATGTAAACGTAGGCTTCTGCTGAAAGCACATAGTGAACATACGAATTAAAGACTTTGGTTTTATATCTGATATTGATGTGTATGTGTAATGTACGTATTTGCGGTCTCAAATTGTTCCTGTATGTTTTTGTTGCGGGGGTGACTATAAACATATTGTGGAGAAGAAAAAAAAAACACTCAACACAAAACAGCCACAGAACTTCCCCAACAAAAACTCCCTCAAGGACCCCAAAAACCCACATGCAGGCATCTAAAACATCTTTAATCGCCTGCAGAACGTCCTCACCAGACTCCAGACGTTTTATGTCAAGATATGAAACAATTGATCATCACTGTCTTATTGCTGCTGTTTACATTCTTGCAGACACAAATTTTTAAAAAGCACTGCGGATTTATTTCATTGGTGTGTACATGTATGTATGTATATAAATAACTGTATTTATTGTTTTATTTTATTCATTTTATCTTACCATATTCATGTGTAGCTTGAAGGAATTACAATTTCATTTTGTTGTCCAACCTTGTGTTGTATAATGACAAATAAACCACCTTGATACCTTGACAAACAAGTTTTTAAAGTACACTTCATTCAGTCCTTCTTACAGTACGACGGCACCAGTACGGGACATTAAATTGTAATATAATTTCTGTAATTACATACATACATACATATTTTCTCTGCGTTTCATCAGCTCCTGCTGCTTCAAGGCTTAAACTGAATCTGCGTGATGGCAGATTAAACAGACAGACTGGAAACTAGCAGCCGTGGAGAGAAACAATGCAGCCGAATCCCCGGAGACTGCGGCCTAATCCCAGCAAACGCTTTAACTCCCCATTAAATATTTAATGAGCACAAAGAGGGAACCAACTGTGTAAAGTGAATAAAACAGAGACCAAAGCAGCCTCCCACACAGCAACAAAGACGCTGCAGATGACGGGGAGCCGGAGAGGGGGGGCGTCCCGCGAGACTGAAACTACCAGCTAAATATCAGAGAGGAGAATTTTGGGGGGCGGGCGTTGTAAATTTACCACCAAACAAATACAATATAAAAACAGCTTTTTAAAAATCACTTTCTGTCTTTCCATTCCCACTGAACCACCAAAGATGTTTTAGGGTCCTTTAAAAGCTGAAAATGCAAAACAAGGTCCGAACCGCATTTTGACACATTCAGTTAGTTTTGGTTTCAGCCCTCTATCATGTGAGCGCACTGAAGAATTTAACGTGACATACTTGCGTCCTGTCGTCATCATAAATGTGGGCTGCGTCTGACATCAGCGCGTTGTCAGTTCTGCAGGTGGCTTTGACTAAACCCAAAATACTTTGACAGACTGTTTAAAAAGATGGGAGGCTCGTTTTCTTCTGGTACATCTTCTTCTCTCGTTTCCCGTTCACACAGGAACCAATTCCTGTAAGTGGTCTGAAAGTCCTCCAAAAAATGCTTTCACACAAGAAACCATCGGAACCATGGTTGAGTTTGATGCGGACAGAGTTTAGCTCTTTTCTTCAGCCGTCCAGTCCGGACTGTGGTCCAGGGGAGGTTTTACATCTATAATTTTGGTTTGAACAAACGAGGCAGGTGTGAAAGGACCCTTAAACAAATCCGATCAGCCATGACATCATGACCACTGGGTCAGGGCGGCTAAATGGAGACCAGCAGGTGATGATCAGCGTAGAGCCGCTGTGAAACTGGAACTTTCTGGTTCTGTTTCAGAAGTAAGAAAACCTCATCGACATTTGTCTCCATGCAAATATCTTCAAATCCAACCTTGGAACAGATCCTTTCTTCACTTCGCTCCATATGTTTATGTAAGGATGGTAATTAGGGATGAGTCAGCACGCTAGGGCTGCAACTAATGGTTATTTTCATTGTCAGTTAATCTGTCGATTTATTTTCATCAGTTGTTTGGTCGATAAAATTGTGACAAATGTCACATTAGTGTTTCCCACAACCCAAGATATTCAGTTTACTGTCACAGAGGAGGAAAGAAAACAGAAAATACTCACATTTAACAGGCTGGAATCAGAGAATTTTAATTTTTTTTAACCGATTAATTGATTATCAAAATAGTTGATTAATTAAATAGTCGACAACTAATCGATTAATCATTGCAGCTCTCGAGTACACCACTATCTGTACCTGTTCAACTGATTAAATGATGCATAGCCTGCCTCGGGATGGGTGGGGCTTCACCCAGACGTGGGCGGGGCTAACCAGATGTTAATTAAGCCTGGATTGGCGTGAGTTGATCAGAAGTTGCTATATTCATTATAAAACTATTTACAAGGCAGCCTCAGAATGATTTGGATTACAATAGTAACAGACCTAAAATAACAGGTTCCTATATTTGTAGTTTATTAGAAGAACAGATACACATTTCATCTGATGTTAAAAGTACATTATCTGTACTGCATACTTGTTTCAACCGAGTACTTGTTCAACCTTAGTAATTACTCCAAAAATAGATCATCTTTAAAAGATTTAAGATGGTTGGTTGTTAAACATTTCTGTTTCTTTTTTTTTGCAGCATCTAACGAACACCATTTCTCATAAGCCCTCACTTTCATCTAAGTCTGTGTCTGGCGACAGGAAGTTGTCCAAAATAAAGTCAATAAATCCTGACAGAAAGCCGTGGGTTGGTTTTCAGGAGATCCTAAAGACGTCTAACTGTGAAATTTAAATGTATCCAACGAGTCTGTCTGAAAGTGCACCGCTATAAATGACGGAAAACGTTTCTGTAGGATCTGGGTTTTAAAAATGTTTTCTTTAATCATTTGAAAACAATCTGAGGCGCAGCAGAAGCAGAGGCTGGCGGGTTTGGATGTTACAGCACTTCCCTCTGGACCGGCTGGTTTAAATCGTCCGCGGCTTCACGTGGTCCATCTTACTTTGAAGTGTTCGGAGACGTCGGCGCTGCCACGCGTCACACGCTGCACGCTTTATGGCCGACAGTAAAACATTTTAGTGTCGCAGAAATTGGGCTGTTATTAAAATGGCGGGCCCGTATCTGTCACGGGGAGACGTGGGGTTATCTTTTTGTGACGCCGAGACATATTTTATCATAATCTGCAGAGGCCGAGCGGGGCCTTGTACACATCATTGGCTTTTCCTGCTCGGTTAGATTGTGAAGGTCAGAGTTCCTGCAGCCTTTTACGGCTGTTTAACTTTTAAGACTGACTGCGAGGCGGCAGCCGAGCAGATTTATTTTCACCCCCCCGTCAGTCAAATGGTCGCCAACCGGAGCGCGACAGGCTGTCATAGAAAAGGACGAGCCAAAGGAGAAGAAAAGATCTCACTGCCATCCATCAGTCAATCCCCGAACTGTCACTCAGAGCAGCATTATTAGTGTTTCAGTTTGAAGTAAAATTTATAAAGTAAAACACCTTCTTCTTTTCTTACGGTCCAGTTCAACGTGATTTAGGGCAAATATGTTGACTGCTTTGTACATTTGTCCTGCTGCGTCCCGCCGTCTGTGGAAGGATCATCCACCAGGAAGAGTGTAAGATGCAAAATTAAAAAAAAAAATTCTAAATAATAATATTTATAAGCTGTCAAAACGTTGACTTTCTGAGAAGATACGGAGTCAAAATTATTTCTAAACGAAAAAATAAAATGCTAGTTGAAATGTCCTGAATTATAAAAATAAGATCAGATACAAGGTCATGATTTGGAAATTGTTTTTTTATTTTTGATTGGTTTGTCAATGGTCAATCGTCTGTTAAACATCATATGACGACGCCTTCAGATGTCTTGTTTTGTCTGACCGACAGTTAAAACCCAGAGATTCAGTTTACCATCTGCTGCAATCATGTATGGAGCACAAGACCCGCTGTGACGTGAATACAACACGAGTCTGCAAACAGTAGTTTCTAATTATTTGCTCTGCAGGCAAATCCTACTTATTTATTTCTCCTTCATCTTTAACCTCATAAGGTCAGTGCAGCTTGGGTCAAGGCTCACAACCTGTGCAACACACCGACGTACACGATAACGGACGAGGCCCGGTGAAGTCGATACGATTTGAGTTTGAGTCATTTCTCCCATTTCACATTCCTCTGCTCCCCGGCTTCAATACAAAACAGTGCAGTGTTTTAAAGAGAAGTAATGCTGCATGTTAATGAGCTCATTCACATTTACATTTATTCATTTATCCAAAGCGACTTACAGCTGCTATATATGTCAGAGGTCACACGAGGGGTTAAGTGTCTTGCTCAGGGACACAATGGTCTCTCACACAGCAGGGATGTGTCTTATCCACTGCACCATCACCAGCCCATACATTCTTTAATTTGTCTCTTGTTTAAATATTCTCACTGTGTAATGAGTGGAAATGATTTTTCTGTTTTGATTCTCCAGTTAAAGTCTTTTTAGTCACTAGAATCAACATGAGCAGAATCATTTACTTGGTTTGCTTGCAATACGTGGCTAACCGCTAACAGGTACAGCATGAAGAGGTTTGTTGTTGGATATTCGAGCCCGTTAGCGAAGAACTAATTAATCTGCTTTCAGAGTCCAATTAAAACACAAACTGCTGTCTGAGTGTAGAAACAGCTGGTTTACACAGAAAAACATGATCAACTGCATGAAGCAGCTGCTTAAAGCAACATTAGTGTTACTCACTTATGTACCGCTGTCATTTGTTATGATTACATTATATGATCAAAAACTAGCGGGTCAACAGCCAAACATCAAGCAAGTGTGACAACACAAGACACAGCAGACAAGTTATTAGTGACTGATCCAACTACAGATTGTATAAAGAAGTGGGCGTGGCCACCGTGGCGTCACCCGTTGGTTCGTGGACTGCTGTTTTGAAGTCTCAAGTTAGGCATTTTTTCCTGCCGCTAGACTGGACCATATTTGGACGAGAGGGTGGAGCTAGCTAGCTTGGTTAGCAAGGTGCATCTGTAATTCACGTTTTTGGTACCATATCCGTGCTGCCTGCCAGATCCCTATCTGCACATTCGTAAAAGTGGACTTGTCTGTCAAAGAAGGTTACCGCAAATGTGCCTGTTCATAATTATTCGTGTGCTGTTGTCTGTTCGCATCTCAGGGCATCAAATACTATTAGCGTTATTTAATGCAAAGTTACCTTTGCCATCCGTTTGAGAGGCTAACACAAAGGAGGCTAACCCTTATATGAAAGATTTAGTTGGATCATTTTGAATAGGCAGATTTGCGGTGACCTTCTTTGACTGACAGAACCACTTTTGCGCGTGTGAAGAACGGATCTTGCTGCCGGTACGGATTTGGCACTGACAACGTTAACTGTGATATTAGCAGGGATGCTAACTTTGTCTAGCGCCAAACAGGCTTAAAACAAAATGTACTTACCAGAAAAATGAGCTGCCGACTCCTAATAAGCTTTTTCGGCGGCGCTGGTTAAATGTACACAGAGCAGCAGAGACGAGTCACCTCTATCTTGATTGAAAGCTTGTAGCTCCGCCCTAAAGGCTCCACTGCTTTCTGGTCTATGTTCCTCTAAATGGGACCATAATTTACATGTATTCATTTAGCTGGCGCTTTTATCCAAAGTGACTTACAAAATATGTCAGAGGTCACACGCCTCTGTAGAAACTTGGGGTTAAGTGCTCAGGGACACAATGGTGGATGTGTCACAGTGGGGAATTGAACCCGGGTCTCTCACACTGCTCCATCACCACCCCTAATTTACTAAATGAACATCATGCTGTGTTGAAGAAGACTTGAAACTAGCGACTGAGACCATAAACCCATCAGGAAAGTGTTTACTGAGGGAATAAATCAGCTGACAAGTAGAAACATTTTCTCATAGACTTCTATACAATCACACTTCTTTCTGCAGCCGCTGGAGTCGCCCCCTGCTGGCTGCTGGAGAGGACGCAGGTTTAAGGCTCTGCAGCACTGGCTTCCCTGGTCAGATCCGGATGCTGGCATTTGAACGTCAGCAACGTGTTTAGTCGAGGAGCTCCAATTTGTCAACACAAGTGTGGCCCTTTAAAAGGGTCCTTACATGTCACAAACTATACTGTGGATGGTGCGTGAACAATATTAACACTTACTGAACTGTGGCCTATGCAGATACAGATATGAGTGTAGTTTTGACCTGGAGCACAAGAAGGGGACACTTTCATTGTCTAATAACACTGGACAGCTTTTACACTCATGCTTGAAATTTGTTTGGAAGTCCTTGAGGGTAAAAAACTGCCAGAGAGAAATAGACCTGTGGCTGCGAACAGTCTCACCCTCCCAAAAAGCCAAGAAGAACAATTACCCAGGCATGGAGGACATGGAGAGAGAGTGTGTGTGGTCCCTTCAGTCGCCAGGCGATGTGGTGGGGAAGCTGTCAGCCGGCTGGACGGCGGCTGAATCCCGGTGAGCGGAGCAGGAGGAGGAGGAGGGGCGAGGCATTCTTCAGCGCTGACACTCTCATTGAGACTCGAGGGCAGCCGTGAAATAAAAGCAGCGAGGAGGCTGAAAGAAAGAAAAAGGCGGCTCCGGTAGTTTATTTTGTCGAGACAAAACGCAAGTCCCACTTGTGGAAAAAAGTGATTGAACCGTGCTTTGTGTGGAGCTGAATGGCTGTGAGCAAATACGGCTGGAAGTGCACTGTTAGTTTTACCGATTTTAACTGTGGAAAGTTTGGACAGAATAAAAAAAAAAGAAACTTCTCACTGCCGACCAGATGAGAGCAGAGAGGCCAGCGAGACAACTTCCCAACAACACTTCCTTACTGACACACAGACGGACCAGCTTCCATTTAAAACGAAATAATAGTTCTTTTCATAAATCCCCATTCACAAGTGGAAGAGGAGGAGAAATTCTATGTCAATAACTGATTCACTGTAATTGTTGTGCAAATGGCAAAGAATTTGAACACATCTAACATGCACTTCCTGTGCTCTCCTTCTTCTGACTCCTTATAATTCACTTTTAAGGAGAGGGCGGATTGGCCAACGGGAATTTCGCGAACAATCCCGAGCGGCCGGTCTATCTCAGGCTGAACCGGCCGGTGTTCGAGAGTTTTTATTTTGTCAGTTTCTTATTTTCAACTTTAAAAGATCTGCTTCCACGCCGGCCTGCCAGCTGCAGCGAACGCTGTCTGTTTCTGTCAGACCGGCCAAACTAATACTTTCAACGTAGAGGGCAGATACGAGCGGCCCCTCCCAACTTGGAACGATCCTCGTTTTTGCTGAATTCTGATTGGCTCAACGGCGCCGATCAAAGGAGTTTACTTTCCATCTGGGACGAGTTTAATCTCAGTACTTTTTGTCGGGGCCCAGGGTCGTGTGATAAGCGCAACAGAGCAGGTACATATGTCCATAAGAAAGAAGTGGCGCCAAAAAAATAAAATAAGAAAAATAAGAAAATGTCGGCACAAGAGGCAGCTAAATGCACCAAATAAAGCGACCTCTTCGTTGGTGGAAAGGTGCTGTGACAGACCCAGCACAGGCACAGATAAGTAATGCATTTATTATAACCTGAGATTATTTATACGGCTGGATTATATTATAAACAACAGTTGAAGGAAGAGGAGGAGCTGCAGGAGAGGAGGAGGAGGACAAGGAACCAGAAACAGTGGCAGGTACAGGGCCTGTGCAGGGCTGGGTCGGCAATCATCCATAGATAGAATTAGAGAATGGATTATTATTAGTTATATTTATTACTGATGTTCTTCTCATGCAATGTAGCTGTATAATCAGCACAAGCAGAGTCGGGGTCCAGCACAGGGGAGCTGAGCCAGGGAGAGGCCAACCCAGAGCTGAAGCTGCTCTACTTTATGAGACTGCATTGTAGATTTTGATTATTTTAACCTATTTTAGCGTTCTGACTGACTCAGGCTGCCTGACCTGGTCTTCCTCAGTGCAGTGGTGCCAAATACAAACTAACAGGCAGGTGTCATAAAAAGTTTCTTGAAGGTCTTCGTCATAATGAAATTACAACACTATTTATTAAAATAACTGCAGAAAATCTTTCTCTGCGCCCCCACACAGCGCTCACATAAAAGGCGTCTCTGTCTCAAAGTCCCGGGCTGAATTTCAGTCCTAGTACATCCCTGAGTTGCACTATTATTTATTTATTCTTACTTCTTCCCCTAGGTATTTACCAGCACGTCTCATGAGACGTGGAAGTAAAGTTGAACACAAAAGAAGCTTATTAATGTAACTAAACAACATGTGTGGAAATATAAAAGGTATATTTATTGTTTTTGGTTTATTTTCTGCGTTGCTCTCCTACTTCTCCTTCTTTTTATCCTCCTCTTACCAAGATGCCAGGGATGGCTGTCGTGGAAATCTGTTTCCTGGTGAGGGGTTGAGCAAATAATTGAGTTACAACAAACTGTAAGAATTTAACAAAATAGAATAAACAAAGAAGTACTACAACACAAATCAGCTGCACCAAAGGTTCTGTCTCCAAAGACAGTCACTAACGTCTGGCCCAGAGCAAAGGGCTGCATGATCATTTACACAGCCTGGGTTTCTATGTTTTGGGGAACAAAAGATCCTCTTCCAGCCTTGACTGGTCTCAGCCCAAACAGCAGAGGAACAGAAAACAACTCCACTTCCCTGTCCTAAACCCTACACATGTGGACAGACTAGAATGATGAGAATAATAATAAAAGGAACAGGTTAAAGATTAAAACAATGTATAAGACATAATAATAGAAAAACAGCACTCTTATAAGTACTTACATAAATGACTTTAAGTATAAGAAGAAAACTATTTTCTGCCGTCACAATGGCCACATCATGCTACCTCCTCTTTCTTCTGTGGTTTCTGGCAATAAAAGAAAAAAACAACATATAAAACAATTGTAATTGGTTAAGTGCAGTAAAGTTCACTTTAAATTGACTCCACCACCACACATAAAACATGGCTTAATAATAATCAAAGTCTCAGTTTTTAGCTTAGCCTATGGTATTTTACACAGCATAAATTAGCCTAGCGGCTAGCGTACTTTTCCTCTCCTCATAGCTTAACAAATAACATGTATTACTTATACTGTGTCTTACTCACCACTGGTAAAGTCACTGCCTCTCCCGATACAACACCACGGTTCAATTTTCAGCCTGAACGTACGTTTTAAAACAGCACCTGCTCGTAGTGAGAGCAACAAACAAAAACAATCACAGCTAACTAACAGTGTTGTAGAAAGTGTGAGAAAAATCCCCTGCCTTTCCGGGCTTGGTCGTGTAGATATCTTTCTGTGTTGATGCTTTATTGATGTTTGTAAGTTGTTCCTCAAATGTAAGTCGCTTTGGATAAAAGCATCTACCAGCATCTGTCCTGTTAGCTAAAACAGGACAGACGCTGGCAAACAACTTTAGGTGAAAATAAGCCAAGCCGCTAAAATGCACTGTTAGCGAAATGTTAGCGAACCTGAACTAAAGTGTTTTTTAAGCGGCTAACACAAACCAAACTATTTAATCTGCTACACTAAGCTGCTAACTGTGTTAGCTCTTTAATTCAAAGGCCAGCTAACATGCAGCTAAAGATTAACTAAAGTAGAGTGACCGTATGCTTTCTTTTTCCTGAACATGTCCTCTTTTTGGGACCTGAGAAATACATCCAGCTGGGATTTCTAAATCGCCCAACATGTCCAAGATTCGCTTCTGTCCACTGCTTGTGTGGCTCTACACAAGGTGACAGATAGCTAAACAGATGTCTTAGATACTGATAGGGTTAAATGATGAGTGAGACGTGGAAGTAAAGTTGAACACAAAAGAAGCTAAATGTAACTAAAAACACAGAAGAATTGTACATGATGAAATTAAACAGACAGCTGCCCTCCACATGGTAAATAGATGATGTAATTATCTATAAATCTCACCAAATGTTGCACATATGCACTTATTTATAAAACAAAACACTAAATTTAACTCACAATCAAAGCTTCTCCAGGGTTCAATACAGGTGGATGCCGAAGATTAAACAAAGATGTCCTGAAGCACCTTATTTTCCCAAACTAACTGCAAAATGGCTGGTCTGAACTATGACCCTACCCATGTGATCACAATTAACCAATACAGCAATGACATTCAGCTGACAGCTGTCTTAAAGTAACCACTAGGAGGTGCTAGTTGCCTATAATCTGCATGTCACATTCCTTATTGCATTTGTTATCAAAAGGAGATCACATAGAATAGCCTACATGCATGAGAGTTCAGAGACACAGTAGTTGTTGGGACCCGGTTTCCTCCCATCAGAGTCAGAAACTAATAAATGGCTTAGGACAGAACTTTTTAAAAACTATTTGGTGCAGTCAGAAGTTATGTCAAACAGCAATATTAGGCTGTTTTGGCTCAAATGCTGAGTGTCTACGGGATAAAATAATATAATCACGATCCCATAGGTATCCAGGAATTGAGCGAAACTTACCACGTAAACTAAAGATGTGGTGGGGGAGGGGCTTGGGGTTTCCCAAGCTTTGACTGAGGGGAGGCCCGTAGTCTCAGACTTTAAAAAGCCCTGGTCTAAACTCTGTCTCAACCATCACCTCAGCACCATAGCAGCAGCCAAGAGACAGAGCAGCAGCTTGCTTGTCAACAGTGACACACGGCGCCTGATGTGGGCCGGTACTTCTTCATTTAACTTGTTGGCACATCCGGACCTTTTCTTGCGTACCGGCACTTCTCACAAGCTGCCGGTACTCTTTTCTGCCCTCAGTTGAGACCATGAGAACCTGACAGCATGAGGACAGGACATTTGAGACGGTGTCTATTCACAACAGATTAACAGAGTTTTAGTTGGATACAGTGATCACAGCTGTGTGTTGTTATCTGTCCTTTCATCCTGTGAGACTTTCCTGATACTTTATCATGGTAATGCACCTTTAAGAGATCTGATTAGGGGTTTACATGAACACAGAAAACAGGTTTCTCCATCAGATATCCAGCTGTGCTAACAGGTTTATTCTTAAAACTGGAGAGAGGAAGGAAAGCAGGAAGGAGGGACGAAAGGTAAGGAATTTACTGGGGGTGAGCGAATACACCATATCTGTATCTGATCAACTAACAACCCTATATATATTTCTGTACTCATTACACAGGAAGTAGGTGGGACTACCCTGAATTTGTTCATTTAAGTCTGAAATTTATGTGCGTTGATCAGAAGTTGATGTATTTATTCGAAAATGATTTACACAACAGCCTCAGAATTGAACTTCAGAGCAACATTTCTTATCACAAGAATAAGAGAACTATCTACAGAGCATATTTACAGAGGACAGATATTATTATACTCGTATAAAGTACCTGTACTGGATACTCGTTTCAGCCGAGTACAAATACATGTGTATAAAAATACATGTTAGTCAGCAACTTAGTGCCCGGTGCTGAAATTGTACTGTTTGTAGACCGTGCTTGAAGTGGAAATAAATAGGCGCCAGTACTCCCAGGTGACATTTGGCTAGCACTGCTCCATCGTGGCACCACAGTCCAATATGATGATTTTGCTTCAATCTGTCAATTTTAAGATGTTATTTTGCAACTATTATTACCATAATTTTATAAAAATGTACAAAAAAATCTTCAATAATATATATATATATATATATATAAAGATTATTATTTGTCAATTTTACACAGAGACCGTCAACCGCAGATCGTGTACACATTTCTCCTTGTTAGCACTTTCCAAGTTAAAGTTACACTGGTCTTTTTTAAAGTCTTTATATTGAATCTTTTATCATTGGAAAGCTTGTTTTCTAGAGCACGATGTTAGCTAGTCTATATATCATATATCTATAAGAGATCTGTTCATGTGACAAACAGTCATTTTTATACTGAGTGTGTTTCTAATGCGTTATCTAATCTTACAGCCGTTTCGCAAAAGGACGTTTCCTGTAAGTCATTTTCCTCGCCCTAATAATAACTATAATTTCACACTCTGTTTTAGAGGTCTCTTTTTATGTTTTTTTATGTTATGTTTATCTGTAAATATGTGGAAATTAAAAAGAGTCCCACACAAACGTGACTGCAGATCTACCTCGTGCCCGTTGGGTCTGGTCTTACCAAATAACCATCACTAAATAATAAAAGGATTGATAGTGGTATCGATAAAGAATCGGATCGTTAAGCAGTCTCAATAAATATCAATAAAAATGAACGATCCCCGTCCCTATTCGTCAGCGTCAACAACATCTAACCAGAGTAAACAGGTCTTGTTTCAATTACAGGTTAAAATAGACTCTAATTTAAAAGCTACAAACACACTATTTGAATGCAAAGTCAGACAATTAAAAGAGCCTCCCGAGTGCATTAAGAAGAATCAGTTGTGAATTAGCACTTGAGAGAAACACAATGGCCTCTGTTTTCTCTCCCCCCTTTTTCTTTTGTCTCCCCGCTCTGCCTTTCAGCCTCCAGGAGCAGAATCCAGCAGAGGAGTCCTTTCAGTTGTTCTTTTCTCCCTCCCCTCGTCGTGTCTTTCAGGCTCAGCGGAAAGAAAGGAGGCTGAATTGGGGCCTAATCTTCTCCTTGTACATGTGAATGTGAATGTGTGCGGCCTCGGATCGTCCTCTCCGCCTGATAAAGAGGGCTGCAGGTGCAGGACGACGACGGGCCATAAAAGAAAAGAAAGAAAGAAAGAAAGAAAGAAAGAAAGGAAAGAGGCCAGGGCTTTGATGGCACATGCCTGTTCCTGGACGCTGGGCCAAATTTACAACACCCCCAACTCACCATCACCACCAACTGACCCCTTCAGGGGTCTAAGGCAGGGGTCCTAAACTACTTTTGTCCAAGGGCCCAAATTTCTCCAAGCAGACACCGCGCTTAGGCTTAATTAGCATACTAGTGTTTAAAGATTTCAATTTCACAAAATGAATGCTTTACTAGCCCGTATCTGTTGGGGTTTAGGTTTTATTATGTTGTGTTTCACTCTTATTTTGCCATTGTTTGCTAGTTGTTTCACTCCCTGTCCTCCGTGTCCTAGTTCTGTGTTCTCGTTTCGGGTTTGTCTGCTAGTCATGCATGCGCTCCGTGTATAAATATTTGGCATTTCTGCTGATATTTCAGCTGGTATTCATTTTCACTGACACGGGACAGGACTGCTTCATAATTAAGATTTCAGCTGATGTCTTGGCTTTCCATGCCTTTTCTTCATGTGTTCAATACTTTTCCGCTGTGTCATTTCACATTATTTCACATAACTTTGATGGCGGTGACGCAGGTGCAATGGATAAGACTACTAATAATTTTCTCGTGATCTTGAGATAACAAACCACAGCTGAATACAGGGTGCAGGACTCGTAATTTGACGATTGTGGGTTCAACTCCTGTTTTCAACAACTTTTTTTTATTATTATCCTCTTCAATAAAGTTGTTATTGAGAGAATCAGGTGGAAGATTATGGCAGGTTGTAATCTTTACTTGCACACTGTGCTCGTAAATCATTTTTTTGTGTATGTAAAATATTTGGCTACTGTTGAATTTAATTGTTGGTCTTCTGGTTTGTATTTCTGTCGTAATGCGACAGAGAGCTTTATGCAAGACTCCTGATTTGAAGTGGGTTTTAATGTCAAAATGTTTTGTGTGTCTTCTGATCTTTCATCTGTAGCCATCTCCATATCTTCCTCCTATATTTTACAGCACTATGTTGCATTGACCCAAACTTGTCACTTTTTGTTCTGTGGTTTTGAAAACATTGATGGTCATGTGGACAAACACCATCTGACTTTTTATTGATAACAATACATTTTATTTCTATAGCGCTTTTCAGGACTCAAAGACACGTTACAGGTAAAAGCAGAAGTTATGTACATTTAAAGCGATTAAAAACATAAATAGCATAATATAAAATATACAAACAGTAGATAAAAAACATGTGGTGTAGAAAAATGTGAGAATAAGTGGCGACCTTACAAATAATGTGACACTATTTGATGTTAAAAGCTAGTCTAAAAAGGTGGGTTTTGATAAGTGATTTTAAAGAGTCCATGTCGCTGCAATCTCGGATGTGTATGGGTAAGGAGTTCCAGAGGGAGGAGGCTGCGATGATACCAGGTACGGTGCTTGGTCCTGATTTGTGGTGAGAGGAGGTTTGTGTTGCAGGAGCGGAGGTTGCAGGAGGGACTGTGGTGGTGAGCAGGTCTGTGAGGTAGGAAGGGGCATAACATACAAGAAAAACTACGCAGCTCTATAATGAATCCGTTCATCTTCAGGTTTTGTTGCTTTAAAGTTTAAGATGAGAGATCTTATGCTCCATACGGGGCGACACATTTCTCCAAAACCTCAGGTGCATAAAACGCTTCAGAACTCTGTTGAAAAACTGTTTTTCTGACCTCACAACTGTGTCTGGTTGAAGAAAGAGGAGGGAAGACGAGCAGGTCTGTCAGACGGCGATTGAGTGATCGCTCACCTGCGAGGGAACTTTGACTTGTTGACCCACACTGCTCTCAGGGTGTTAACACTGCTGCCGGAGGAACTAACCTCAAAGCGGGCGTGAGCTGCAATCGCACTTCAAAGACACAAAAATGTTGCTAACGGCTGCTGTCACTGGCGAGATTGACTGAAGTGTCTCGCTGTGATCTGATCAGACCGGTGTGGACCAATGGTGTCACTGGAAAAGTTCAGTGGCAGCACCTGAGCAGGTGAAATGAATCACTGCCAGTGAAAGAAAGAAAGCAGTTAGTGATGGATAGTAAGCGTGAAAGTATCTCCAGACATTTAACTTGATCCCCAAGACACTGGCTCAATTACAAGCTCAAGTTTTCACTGATTAGACGCCTGAACCAGACCAGCCGAGCTGCAGAACTGTCAGTTTACCTCAACCTCAACATGTTTAAGATGCCAAACTGAAACATAAGCGGAACTTACCAGGTTGCCAGGTTTTAATAACATAATGCTAAACCCGAGGCTAATTGTTTTGCTGATAAACTAAAAACCTACTTAGGTCAGGTTAGCTAACTGTTAGTAAACTCGTTTAGTTGCTAAAGCAAACAACTAGCTGACCAAAACTGTTTTCACTGCTAAACTTAACCTGAACCTGGTTTCCAAACTTAATATCTAGCTAATATGTTGTAGTTAGCATTCACACATGGCATCACAGGTCACATCAGTGTGTATTTGTTACTGTAAATTTTACTGTTGAAATCCTTTTCTTTGCTTTCCCAGAGTCACAGGAGGAGATACACGTCCATTTCTTTAGCTCCAGGGCAAATTTAGCCTAATTTAAGACTGGAAACGGGGAAACTGCTAGCTTAGCTCCATGAAAACTGTGATTTACACGTTGTGTCTTGTTAGCCGGCACACATACAAACATTTTAGTTTATAGGTTCAGTGAGTAATGTTTAGGAGGATCTGTTGAAAGAAATTAAATATAATATCCATAACTATGTTTTCAGTGGCGTGTAAAGACCTTACATAATGAACCGTTATGTTTTTATTACCTTAGAATGAGACATTCATATCTACACCGCTGGTCCTCTGACATGGAAGGACCCATGCTGAGCCGCCGTGTTTCTACAGTAGCCCAAATGGACAAACTGCTCTACAGAGTGCGTTTCATCACTACGTTGAGAGGAAAGAAGACGTAGTAGTAGCCGTGGTCGTCTGGTTTGTTAGAAGTAAGAAGAAAGGTGAAATTTAGACACAGGAGTTATTTAGCTCAGAGCCGACAGAGCGTGTCGGCCACCGTAGCTTCTTCTGCTTGCTTAGAAATGGAGGGGTGAGCGCTGACTGATGCTGCGTTCATGTGGTGGCGGTAATCAGATTTTTTTCCTCCCTAAATCTTCATTGCAAAAAGAAGAATAAAGTGAACATGGGACATGAAGAAGTTTACAGAACAGTATACAAATATATGAGAAGACACAAATAGTCAAAACTTTGCCTGTCTAATTATTTAAAGATATTTAAAGCGATCATATGTTGACAGTTTTCAGCCTTTTTGTTGTTGGATTTAAAAATGAATGTAATGTAGAACCTCATGGAGAAAAAGTACAAAGGTTGTTTTTTTTTACTACTGAATTCACAATTGCTATTAGAATTAATACATTTATTATAAAGTACTTATTTTGTCCGAGGAGCACATGAATCCACAGCGAGCCGTTTGTTGCAGTTTGCAGCCCTCACCACTAGATGCCACTAAAACTAAAACACACATAAGCGTCCCTGCAAGCCGGCGCAGTCTCTGAGCTAAGCCAGGCTAAACTCTCTCTCTCTGTGTCTCTGCTGAGCCTCGTCTCTTGGTTTCCCTTCGGCGCCGTCAGGCAGATCACCAAGAACACAATCTGTCGCGGTGCCGACCGGCTGCCAGCGTCTGAATAAATCATCCGTCTCAGCTAGAGGTGAATCTGTTTGATTTCATGTGTGACCCAAATAACAAGGCTCCCCTCTGAGTGTGTTTGTGACAGAGATAAACCTGGATGTCTGAATGAGTCCACACATCATTCTTGACCTGCTTTAACTCGTGTCTGACGCTTTAATTACACATTTATTCAGCTTCAGACATGAACACTGCAAACAGGGCTTATTTTCCCTGTTGCAGAAAATGCAAAAACATTGTAATTAAAAGCTTCCATGTTTATTTATAAATCAAATTTAGCTGATGCTTAGTTCCCTTTTGGTCTGAGAGATTGGCAGGAACCTGCATTTAAATTTGTAATCAAGAATTGATCTGGTTACTCAGGAAATTAAAGAGCACAGTTGGTTGGAGTTTACAATCCTAAAATAGCAGTAAAATGACCTATTAATCTATAAATGGAAAGTGTCAATTCCACGTTGGCTGACCTGCACTGCAGACAAAACAGAAATACATTTTTAATGTGACACAACAGGTTTTATTTTTGTAGGTTTGTCCATCATTTGTTTTGGCTGCTAAACTGAAGCAATAATAATTCTGGTTTATTTCATCTGGAGTTTAATGACAGCACTTCTGACCATCTTTCTGCAGTAGTTGGAATTATCAGTTTAGATAAAGAAACTTCTCTGTCCTCAGTTAAAACACTTCTTCACGTCTTTCGTCTCCTCCTCAGTGACCCTCGCTGGTTAGTAGTTTGTTTATTATGATGCTTATTAGCGTTGGTGGTCGCAGGCTGCTGGCACAGCGGCGGCTTCCTCCCCCGCATGTCTGACAATTAGTCATGGGAGGAGGGAGGAGGTGGGGGTGAAGCTGCTGGGAACGGAGGGGGGGGCTTTTATTGCCAATGAATTAGTGTCGTTTTCTTTTCACACGCCCACTAACTAACCCCCCCTCCTCCCCCCTCTCTGCCCACTAAATGGTTTGTGGCAGGCAGCTCCGCCCTCCCATAACGCACCTGTGCATGATGAGGAGGAGGAGGCGTCGGCTGTCGCTCCCTGCAGCCGTCAGGTGGGTTTCAACAGCGCCGTAAACTGTCAGGGTGAACTCCTGAACTCACAGAAAGACTGTAAAGAACCCAGCAGACGCTGTTCTGATCACGCACCAACTCTGATTTTAGGTTTTAAATGATGAGTCGCTGCTTTAAAGTCTTTCGTATTATTAATTTATGTTATTAATAATGGCTGCTGCTCACTAGAGGATTATTAGATCTGAACCGATTTTTAAAAAGAAGGGAATCAAACTGTGGATGAACTCGAGGCTGAGAAGAGGGAATCAGCAGTTTATACGTTTTACAGAAAAGATACACAACACGCTGGGGACGCTTCCTGCTCAGCTCGCTCTCATTGGCTGCTGCGGGTTTCTGATCGGGGAGCACTCCAATCCAGTCTGCGACCTCCAGGTCCGCGGCCTGAAAGTGACCCCCATGTGCAGAAGAATAATGGCCCTTTCAGATAGGAAGTGATTTGCACTGGCTGCTGGGTTCAGCGCAAAAGCTCAACTACATTGAACTTTGACTGCAGAGTGCGTCGAGGTCGAGTGATTTAGCGTGTATAGTGGATGCCCATCGCTAGCTAGCGATGTTTTTGTTTAAGGAGTTGACAGCCCCCCCCGAGGCAACTTCCCTAACTTCAACCATGGCATTAGTTAGTGCCTAAACCTAAGTCAGTAAATATATATTCATATATATATATAAATAATATATATAATATAGACGGGCTAACCCTACAGCTGCTACACGGCCGATGTGCTAGCAGGTAGGGTTAGCCTCCTTGGGTTGCAACGCTATTGCAAACTGTAGCCTATCATATACACGCAAAATCGCCGTTTTGCATACAATAGACACGGCTTTTCCAAAGCGTGTATATGTGACGCATGAGATGCGATCAGGTTGGTCACCAACCAAAACTTTAAATCTACTAGAAAACGTCAATACTGCCATCAGGAAGGTAGGTTATTAATTCATTCATAGCTTGATAAAAGTATAGGTGATGTGAAGAGGTGCAGAAACGTTGTCTGGGGTCTCCATGCACCAAGATCCGCCTCCTGGATTTGCACCCAAAATGCATAATAACACCATAAACACGTTACGTCCCAAAACCTTTGAATTTGTGGCGATTTGTTTGGTTGAGGCCCAGATGTTACTTGTGATATTTGAAATGACGTGACTTTCCCATCAAAATAAACCACCTGCAGTTGGTTTGTATTTATACTTTATAGTTTAATTTATATATTGTTCCATTAGCTGGTGTTGTAACTCTATTGGCTCAGCTTCGTGTGATAAAAGCTGCCTCAGGACTTCTCGCAGCAGCTCCAGTTGTTGCTGTTAAAGAGCTCCGCTTGTATTTGGAGAATGTGCCAGGTGATAACAGACTCTGTCAGGTTTAACGACCTCTGTGTATTTTCACCTCCAGCGTTGCTTTTCTTTTTTCCTGTGTGCGACAACTTTAATTTACGGCCTCATTCAGGAATCTTATCTGCAGCGGTCGACCATAAACTAACACCTAACAACGACACTTCAAAGCTGCAGCGAGAGGCCGAGGTGCCAAAAAGCAGCCCGGCGCTTTAAGGGAAAAGATGTGCAGACTGATGAGGTGTCGCAGATTACTGTTGGGAGGAAAGGAGGACTTACTGAAAGAAAAGGAGCTAAATGTTCCTGCAGGTGGGGGAAAGGCCACAGCAGCCCTGGGGGCCTTTGGGGCAGTTTTAACATGGAAACCAGCTTCCACGTCGGGTTCAACAGGTAACTCGGATCAGATATTTCCTCCAGTTCACATATTCTGAAACAACCGTTCATTCAGATCGTCTGAAAAGTGATGGCCCTTAAATGCATAATGTATTTATTGAGGGCAGAGAAGAGGAGTTTAAAGCCTCCTGCTGCTGGATTCAAACGCCAGGAATAAAATCACTCACTTCTTGTCACTGAGGATCCGTCCACACGACTACGTCTTTGTTTTAAAACTCAGACCTTCTGCTACGTTTCCTCCTCCCGTCCAGACTAAAACGGCGAATCCCAACATCTAAAACTCCGGGGTAGCGTGTTAATGCTGACAGGTGAAAACGCAGACGTTTGGCTTCCTGATGGGGCTGGGCAGTATAGCCAAAAATGTTATCACGATAAAAACATTTCATATCATTTGATATTGATAATTATCACGATAAATGTCACATCGTTATTTCTTTCAAGTTTACAGGCTGATTTTTGCTCCTGAGGGAAAATTGAAGAAACCAGATGGTTAATTATGTGGTTAAACTTTTCTTTATGGTCAGAATGGGACAAACATTTGATGCCAAACAGTGGATCACTTCACAAATCTGAGGTAGAACATTCAAAACTATTATGATAAAATCTGTTTTCAACAAATATGATTAGTAAATCTTTTAACATGATGCTGCTGACTAGGGCTGAACACACAGAGTTTCAGTTTGGTATTTTTACTAAAATATTCTGTACCAAGAGAATTGGTCAGATTTTAAAGGATACACGACTCGGTTTGAACTCGTCACTGTGCGTAGGTATTTTAATTATTTTATTTATCGATGCATAGATGAAATTTAAGTGCTCGTTGTTCTCCACTGTAATGTTTTCGATGCTGCTGTTGTGTCGAGGTCGCTCATGTAAAAGAGATCATGGATCTTACCTGGTTAAATATGGTTTAAATAAAATAAAAGTCTCCTCCTGAGAATTTATGCATATTTCATGTTTCAGTCGAGCGGAACCGGACGGGACACGACTCAGGTCTGAAATACCACAAACACCATTAAAGTTAAATATCAGCTGGACGTCTGATGGCGGCGGCGGCCCTTTCACTCACCGAGCGTTGGGCTGCAATTAATCACGAGCCCCTCGCTGTCCCTTGTGTTCATTAATTAGAGACTTCAGGGAGAGGCGTGACAGCGAGGTGTCCCTGAACCTCTCACCAAAACACTAATTAACAAACTGTTTCGGCGTACAGGCAGCCCCGTGGAGAGAGATCAGACCGAGGAGGAGAACGAGAAGAAACGGGAACGAAGAAGAACACGATGGTGGTGATGATGATGACACGCCAGTGCACAGAGCGTCCCGCCTCCGTCCCCGCCAGCCAGACGGCAACATGGGTTATTTACACTGATGAATGAATTGAGCAGATGATGAAACGCTGTGAAAGAAGATGAAGATTCTTACAGTCATCATTAGGACATGAAGACACGAGCGTCACACGGCGGGAGGAGAGAGACAAACCTACTCAGTACAAATCTAAAAGAAATGTCACTTTTATCAGCTTGTAGCATCTTTAGCTCACGGAAACACTTCTTTGGGCCTTTCATGAAGTTTTTCCCTTTTGGGATGTGAGGAAGGGAGAATGTGAAAAAGCTTTAAAGCTGTACTGGTGCCGAACTACAGAAACTATCTAACCTGCAGATTCAATCTTAGCTGCAATCAGGGTTAGAAGAAAAGCTCTAACAGATTAACAGTTCCTCAATCTATGTTCCCATCCCAACTTAAGATCAGAAGAGTGTATTAACATCCTCACTTCCCAAAATTTTACATAAGCTGTCCTAACTTTCGCTGTTCCACCAGGTGGTGTTTGCGAACTTTGCTAATCCACATGGCTGCTCTTTTACTTCTTTAACAAAGTCAACAAAACGGCAGCAGGTGGAACTTGTGAGAGGTTTATGGCAGATCCTACCGACGGGTTTGATGACTAAACACCCGTTAGCAGCGAGTCTGCAGGTAACGTCTCATTTTATAATATAAAATTAAGGCTATATTTAACAAACGTATCCTAACGCAAGTCTTCGGGAAAATTATGAAAAACATGGTAACGTTAGCTCACAGCAGGGAAGGAAATTAACACCCGCCAAATGCGGGTGGATTTTCTGTTTGGCGGCCAAATGGTGGCTGGTAAATATATTCTGCATATAATTGTTATTTGGCAGCAATTAGCAGCAGACCAGCGTTTTTGCTGGTTGTGTGTTGCACTTAAATTAGGTCTCCGAAGTACCAAGGTATCTAAAATCGTGTAACACACTGATTAGGGGCGTTCATTGGTTGTTGTTTATGTTCTTTTCATGTTACTTGTGTTTGATTGGTGTATATTTGTAAGGGGTGGGCGGAGGGGAGAGTGCGAGTGAAGCCACTTTCATACGGAGATAAGCGCGGAAAGAATATCCGCATTTATGACGCATTCGCTTCTTCATACTGAACAAAAGGTTTATACCGTGTGAAAAGGCCCCTGATGATCCATAGGGCGTATAAAAAGTGTTGATCCCACAAAATCTATGATGCTGTGGCACCAGGACCCTGTCTGAACCAGGACTCTGTCTGAACCAGGACCCTGTCTGAACCAGAAAGTGAGCAGTCTGATGAGGTTTAAGTTGAATGATAAATAAGCATCTTGTAAGTTTATAAACCAATTTACTGTTATGTTTTAAGTACATTTAATAGCAATAAAATAATTTTGCTTCAAATTTCACTCTGGCCTCTTCTCTAAGTTTGTATTTGACATGTTTGGCTGCTGGATTTTTTTTATCTACCAGTTAATTTCCACCCCTGGTGCGCAGCCTTTGTTACCTTCATAATTTGCTTTCCTGAGGAGACCCAGAGTACGGGTTTCTGCCGGTGACGGAGCCCAGGAGGAGCCACCACTTCTGCTCATTGGACACAAGAGCTTCTCTTCAAATCACCTGTTAGTGTAATTATTTTTCTTTTTGCTAGCACTGTGTCTGCTATCTTAGCCCACTCTCTTTCTCCTGAGTAACGCGTTGTAACTTTGGATTCCTCAACAGGTTACCAACACCTCTGACTCATCTGTCTTGATGTTTAATGCCTTTTCAATTATATATTTCAGTATGTTTTAATTCGTTTAGTTTGGCAAGATAATAAAAAAGTAGGAGTGGCATCGGTTGGTAGGTAACAGACGTTGATAAACGATGTTGGATTGAGTATTTAGGATTTCCTAATCTGAGCTAAAATAGGGGTCCTAAAGTTAGTTTTCTTCTGTAATACCAAAGTAGACTCTTCCTATCTTAACTTAAAGGTTCAGTGTGTAAGTTTTAGTCTATCTAGTGGTGAGGGTTACAAATTGCATTCAGAGATTCACATTCTCACTCCCTCTCATATGGACGCTTGGTCAAAATCCCTTTAGTGTCGCTTTTTGCACATGTACTGTAGGCTCCGCTGTCAAGTTAGCAAGAATAAATGTGCAAAGTCCGGTTAGACTTTCAAAATAAAACGAGTGGTTGAAGTCGTGGATTTACAGCCCGATCGCATCTAACGCGTCACACGCTTTGGAAAAGCCGTGTCTATTGTACACAAATATTTTGCGTGTATATGATACGCTGGAATAATAGCATTGCAACACAAATGAGTCGACATGCAAATATTTAGGTTTAGGCGCTAACTAATGCCATGTGTTTTTTTTATTTATTTATAGAGTTTAAGTTTACAGATACAGCACACATTGATAAACATTTCTGTAAATGTGCCAGTTTAGCCAGCTTGGCTAATGTTCGACTGTAGTCCCTGCAGGTGTTATCGAGGTTAGGGAAGTTGCCTCGGTGGGGACTCCTTAAACAAAAACATCGCTAGCTAGCTAGTTAGTTAGTTACCCCGGGGCGTCAGTTCACACATGGCCTGGATGCGTCTCACACACATGTACCTGGGGACGTCCACTATTCACGCAAACTCGCCGTTTGGCATACAATAGACACGACTTTTCCAAAGCTATTGTGCAGACGCACACGCTGTTCAGGCAACACAAAGGAGGTTAAACGGTCAACATGCATATTTAATTAATGATGGTTAAGTTTAGCAACAAAGTACATCGAGGGGGATGTCAGCGGTAGCATCGTTAGCTAGTTTGCTACTTGAACTTTAATGTAGCTACTGCTATGGAGCTAACATTAGTAATGATGTAGCAACTTACGTAATGTGACTTAACTTAGCAGCTAATGCTAACGCTATAAAGCTAAACGATGTAGCATGATAACTTACGTAACATTAATAAAAACCATAAACTAACGTTGTGAAGTTATTGTTTCACTCAGGAACCGAACGCTGGTCTCCTGGATCAAGGACCAACTTACTATCCACCCGACCACCCCTCCACCACCTCACTGTCAGACTTTCATGGCTATTTACATCCCACACAGGCTGATTTTACCTGCGACAGTAAGCGTAAATTGGCCCGCAGTTTCTGCACAATACAAGTCAGTGCAGCCTAAACGGCGTGAAATGACATGCAAACTGCAAAGAATCCGTTGGAATACCACGCCAAATGACTTAAGAAATCTGCACGTTATTCATACACCTTGGCTTTAAAGTTGTTCAACATATATATGTTCCTTCAGACCCTCGACATGGATCACGATGCGTCAGCTTCAGCTGTAACTCGACACAGCGGCTGTAAGAGAGTGAACAGGAAACACTGAGGTTGATATCAATTTTACATTTAAATGGAGAGCAGGAATGATGGACTAACAATAAAGATATAGACGAGGTCATTGTTGCATTTAAATCCATTGAAGGGCTATTGCAGAACAAATGCAGAGCAGAAATAGAAACAAAAAGGGGGTTTTCATTCTAACTTGTAAAGTTTCAGTCTCCAGAATGTAAATTGGTCAATAGATCAGTGACAACAAGTGAGTGAACGACTGTCATTTGAATCCGAGTAGAGCCGACCCCTCCTCCTCCTCCTCCTCCTCCTCCTCCTCTCCCACCTTGTACACTTAATGCCTCGGTGTGTATTTTACTGCTAACACTTGATTACTTTTACCTCAGTAAATATTTGACAGTTTCTTCTGTTGGAGTATTTTTAAGTCTTTCGCTCTTCTGGAATGTCAACAGCAGCAGGCGAGAGTTTTCCTGTTTAAATGTCATTTGTTTTACTTGTGTGTGGTCACAAAGCTCAGGGGGAGGGGGGGGGGCGTTCACAAAGTGACATTTTTATGGTAACAGTCGCCGTCTCTCGGCAACACACTCAAAGACCTATACACAGTGACGGCACACAATTGTGTTTGGCACCAGGGAAGTGTTAACTGGCTAATCCCTTACGGCCGCCCAGACGCTGCCTGCTGCTAATTCACCGCTCTCCACAAACCGGCCAGTGTTTACACACCAGACCTCCGTCACTCTGGAAGAATAGAAAGCTCTTCAGACGAGCTTTTCTCTCTGCAGAAGAGCTGTCTGTCGTCTTTCAGCGTTTAGAGAGAAACTGCAGCAGAGAGTCGATTAAACTAAACGGACACGCCGAGAGAGAAACCTGACGCTATCAGACACACGTTAACCTCCCAGAGTCTGCAGGGTTAAACTCAGTAACTTGAAAGTACAGCGTCTGTTTGGGAATGTATACTTTTACATTTATTTATTTTTGTATGTTTAACCAAGAAGAAACCCAGTGAGATATAATCTCACAGGCCAAGAAAGGCAGCAAAACAGCATGACAACACATACGACACTTCAACACATTAAAACATCTTGTATATACGCTGAAAGAATCCAGCCAATGAGAAACACTCCCCATTAAGGACATCTGCAGCCAGGAAGCCAGGAACTTAAGTCCCCAAGTGGATCCAGCTCTCTTTTAGGAGACTCTTCTGTAAGGAGTTCCATGTTGAGGGTGCACAATATGAGACTTTTAAAAGCCTGCTTGACCGTGTTCGGTAACTACTGACCGCAAAGATAAAGAGGCCACAAAGTTAACAAGGATTGCCTTGTAGATTAAAACACCCAGGTGTAACGGTCTACGTGGAGCTACAGAAGGCCACTCCTCCAGTTTGTATAAACCGACGGATGGACGATCTGGCGTTTGTGAGAACGTGCAACACTGCATGCACGAACAGCAGATCCCCACAGTCAGTCACAGGCGAGAAGCTGGCTCGAACAAGTTCCTCTGGAGCTTCAGGGGGGAAACAGGACTTGCTACGGAAATATAAACCTAATCTCATCTATGTTGTGTACACTGAAGGCAAACTGATCGTTCATCCAAATACGAAGATACACTTTGTTTGTTTTAGCGTGACGAGACTCTCCACAATCTGAGAGCGAGCTCTAGTGAAAGTCATGAATTTGGCTTTTTGGACATTTATATGAACTAATTTGTTTCAGGTTTAAAAGGAAACATGTTGGACATAGTGAGCCATCTAAACTTTATGCACACGTTACGCTGTTTAATAATCTTACTGAAAGTATAATAACAAACGTTGTTCGACTCTGCAGACTAACCAGATGCATAGCTGCTGTTCACACAGACTCCACTGTGTTTATTGTAAGATATGATCAACAATGAGATTGACGACAGCGATTACATCTTCAAATCTTCCTCACAGACTTGTCCCATGTAATGCAGATAAAACGTCTCCACATGAGCATTTTTATATTCACTTTAAAAGCAGGGATTTGAATTAGAGTCTAGGAAAGTGGAGATGTAAGACTTGTGGTTAGATGCTAACTGCGTTTCATTAGCTCTGTACCCGTAACTCTGCATAAAGACAATAAAGTTGAATCTAATCTTTAAATCCATCCATCGAAATGATGCATTGTTCATTTTCACAGCGGCAGAGGAAGCAATCAGATGCTTTACTTCATTTCCACACTGGGAAAAAAACTCCACTGCAAGTATTAGTATGTAGGTACAATCAGCAAAATGTACGCTTTATGCTGAAACTATAATATATTGTATTATTATAATCAATGTATTCATGCATAGTTTGCATTTTACTCTCTGCCAGGACAGTTTATTTATTAGTTTTTTATTTCTTTTGCACAAAATGTGAACATTGAACGTTAGTTTTGCACTGTTCATTTAAAAGCGGCTAAATAAATATTTTAAAACACCCGTTTCTTTTATTTTTCTGTCCACGTGTCCTGCAGGCGTGTAACAGGCACAAAGTCAAGTTCTATATATTTAACAGAATCTGTGGGGAAAGTGCTCAGACAGAATAACTCAGACTGCTGCCAGAAATTTACAGTGAAATGTAATAACAAATATGTGACAGGTGAAAAATGCTGTACCTCCAGCGTTCAGATCAGTCGTATTAATAAAGGAACATCTTATCTTGAAGTGATTTATACGTCACATGTTCCAACATGTTGGGAAAATTCTCCATCAGGCGGGAGAAACAGACCTCACAGCTGATTTATGAATGTAAGTCACGTAAAGAGAACTCATGTTAACTGACTTACATGTTTTTTTATTAGAACAGAAAAAAATCCCTGTTCAGATTTTGGTCAAATCATAATTTTCTCATTAAGTTAGAAAATTATGTTTTCATATTTGGGTCGATATTTAAACCAGAACATTTCATTCTCTCTCCACCTTTTATTAAAGCTATTTTAAATTATATCTGAAAGCTGAAACCAGGCTGCGTCTCCGAGCTCCTGACAACTGGACATTTTGGAATATTTGCTCTCAGACTAAATAAATTGAGTAAAAATTTCTGCTCGTGAAATGTGGAGAAGAAGAAGAAAATCTTCCAAAATGTAAAATACATAAATAAATAACAGTGCGTTTGTGTGTGTGAGAGAGAGAGAATAACAGGCCTCTTCTATTTTTTCCAGGAAGGTTTTTTTAATGGATCAGGATGAGCAGACAGAGCGCAGGGAATAAAAAGCCCGTTGTGTTCATGCTTTATGCTTTCAGCCCCTAAAATAAAAAAAAAATGTAAAAAATTACAAACACTGGATTATTTTTTCTTTTTCAGACAGTCAGGAGGAGCATGCGGCAGTACAAACACACAGACAGCGGGTCATTTTACAGCTTTAAATGAAACCAACACGGCTCAATAAAAAACATCTATTTCCTTTTTTTAGAAAGTGCATCGGAGACAGCAGATCTTTGCATTCATGGTCAGACATCTCCAGAAACCTCTGACATAAATATATGATATTTCATCTTCTCATCTCTGCCATGTGGACCATAAAATAATAAACACAATATTAAAATAGGAAGAGAAAAGACTGGGTATTTATTTGGTTCACTAAATGCTTGTTTGCATTTTTATAGTTGAGTTTTTGTTCAGAAGACAAATTCTGCAAGTGCAAAACATTTTTCTTCCTTTTGAGTTTAACTTTTTGTTTTGGGGGCCAGAAAAGAAACAGCAGAGAGGCCTAAAATCTTTTAAAAAGTCATTAATCTAAAGAGTTCTCTTTCACTTTGAGGAGAAAAGGCTGCAAACACAAAAGATCTGGATCATTTGTCAGACCCGATCAGACCGGGAGCAGCAGTCTGCTGTGGAGGAACAGAAACTGATTTTAGTTTCTGACACTGACTCACAGGGAAAACTAATTATGGAAAATCTTCAGGCTGTAATGAGCCTGTTGTTGTTGACCGGAGGTCAGAGGTCAACCTGCTGTTTCTCTGCATGATGGAGGTGTGATGGATGAATTTCTTTCTTTTCAGAAATAAAAACACAATAAAGAAAAAAATCCTAATAATTAAACCACATCCCAGCATCTGTCCTGGAGAGGAAACTTTGTCATTTTCCCCTTTTCAGAGAGTTTTTATTTTATTTTATAAAAAGAGAACAGAGTCCGAGTCCAGTCAGTGCACCGCCACCGCGGAGGCCGAGGAGGACAGCACCTCTCCGGGTCCTGCGGGGCTGCTCTGGCCGGTGGCTGTCTGCGGAGAGGTGGGGCTCAGAGACTGGGGCGAGTTCGCGAGGAAGGCCGGAATGTGCGTGTGCAGCCCCGGCAGGCCGGGCATTGAGCCGGGCGTGGGTTTGATGGGCACCGGGATGGCGGGCAGAGTCTGGCCCCCGTGACAGATGGACTTGAGCGGCACGCCGTAGGCTGAGTAGTCGCCGGTGGCCATGGAGATGGGGGCCGCTGTGTCCATCATCCCGGAGCCGTACATGTGCGGCCAGGCCGGGGTCAGCTGGCTGTGGAGCGGGTACCCGGTGGTGGAGAAGGCCGCCAGCCCGCCCGGCATCTTGTACTCTCTGGCGATGATGTTCTCGATGGCGAACGGGTGTTTGAAGCTGGACGGCTGGGACACCGGGCTCAGGTTGTACCCGCCCGTCATCTGCGGGAGGTGCGCGGCGGCGTGCAGCGCGCTGAGCCGCAGCTTGGCCTGCTGCTGCAGGTAGTGGGCCGCGTCCTGCTGCGGCTTGCTGGGCGCCAGCGGGTCCGTGGCCTGCATGCCGCCCACTTTAAAGCGCTTCCTGCGCCGCAGAAAACTCCCGTTCTCAAACATGTCGCCGCAGCTCGGGTGCAGAGCCCAAAAGCTGCCCTTACCGGGCTGATCCGGTCTGCGGGGGATCTTAATGAAGCAGTCATTGAAGGAGAGGTTGTGCCGCAGGGAGTTCTGCCACCGCTGCGTGTTCTCCCGGTAGTAAGGGAACCGGTCCATGATGAACTTGTAAATCTCACTGAGGGGGAGCATCTTCTCCGGGCAGCTCTGGATGGCCATGGCCGTGAGGGAGATGTAAGAGTACGGAGGCTTCTGGTCGCTGTACGTGTTCCTCCCCGGGCGAGGCATTATTCTGCCGGACCGGACCGGATGAGTTCAGTCTCAGTGTGCAGAGAGCAGTAAAGACTCGCCTCACTTTCCCAAAGTTTGTCCAAACAGTTCCAACTCTTTAAAACGCCGTTACGCACGGAGAGAAGCTCGCCTGCTGTTTGGCACGCATGGTCCCGCGTCTGACACGCAGCTCCGCCGACAAGTTGAGGAGAAGTTAAAGGAGCAGCGGCGGGTCCCTCCTCTGTGTCCTGCGCGCCTGCTGCGGGTCCCCGGCAGGTGCAGCGCGGTGTCCGTCCTCCTCCTGCCCGCTGCTGAGCTGCGCTAAGCGGCTGCTGCTGCCTCCTCCATGTCCCTGTCCCGGTCTGTCCCGTCTGCGGGCTGGACCGCGGTGACAGCAGCAGAAAAGACCCCCGGAGAGGAGCTTCATTAATGGGCCACTTCTTCACCATCACATGATCACAGCCAGGAGGAGGAGGAGGAGGGAGGGGCTCAGGGGGAAACGGGGGCGCACTATGGTTTCATTCACGCGTCTTTACATGGACGCGCTGAGCCAACACGAGTCAGTCCGTCTGAAGCCGCAAAAAGAGACAAGCCGAGCAGGAATCCTGGCTTCGGGATGTTTGTGGCGGAGCTGCGCTCTGTGGAGGTATGTTGGGCAACATTTTACGCACAGTGTGTGTGTGTGTGGGGGGGGGGGGGGGGGGGGGGGCTAACCAATTTGCGTTGACAAATAGAGACGCTGAGAGCTGAAGCTTTAATGGCACTTTGCTTTGTCTCTCTGATTTGCATTAGGGTCAGATAAAGAAACACTGAACCCTCACAATGTGGGACAATCACTTCTTAAACATGGTTTAAACAACTTAATTACACAAACATTAGAAATTCATTTAACTGAATGTCGCTCAGCTGTGAAGAGATCGATCCTTAAATGATCTTCATCTTCTTCTTTAACACTCAACCCTCAGTTTGATCGAATTTAAAAAGACTTTGGTCTCTTAAATGTTCTTTTAATCATGAACACACGGTGACATGTAGCCTAAGGCTTTATTTAAAGGACGAACTCGTTTTTAAATCGCTAAAAATAAATTTCACTTTTGTCTTTAACCTCTCAGATGATCTAAATTCATTAATGATAAAAAGACAAACTGAAGGTTTTTCTTTTGGTTTCATTTCAGCTGTTTTAGGTATTCAGATATTTTTTCTTTTTAGGTTGTCTAACCCTATTATTATTATTATTATTGTTGTTATTGTTATTATTATTATTATTATTATTATTATTATTATTATTAAATCCCGTTGGTTTAAATGATTAAATTCTGCAGGATTGAAGATGAGTTTTTATTTTCCTGTGAACTTTATTAAGGAACTTAATTTGTTGAGAAATGAAAATAACCATTTCTGTCATGTCACAATTCTGCAAACAGCAGGGAATCATCCGTTGGTTTTTATTATTATTATTAATTAATTAACTATGAAACACATTGACATGTTTCAGGATGTTATAATACCAGTAATGATAATATAAAGCACTCCTCATGTGTGCCCTTTAATGGAGAGGCTTTATGTTAACTGTTAAAGATATAAAATCAATCAATAATCAATAAGTGTTGAAGAGAGAACAATTTTTTCTAACATGTAAAAATACCAAAAACACAACACTCAGAGGACAATCACATTTTTGTAATTTAGTCATGTTATTAAATTATTATGATTAAAAAGCAGCTGATAAATTTTGTTTTATTATGTTTTTGTTTCCATAAAATCAGAAAGTGTTTGATTGTTGGTTTTAATGCTCGGGGGGGGGGGGGGGTTGACACCAAACAGCCACTTTCACACGTCTGACCTTTGACCTGTGAGCTGATGATCTGAAGGGGCGTTCAGGATGCAGCGACACGCTCCGAAAGCTCAGACTCCATCAGATCCTCGTTACTGTCACCACCACTCCATCTGTTTATTATTCAGACGTTTGCTTTTTATTTTCATTCTTCAAACATTTTGTTTTTATTATTCAAATGTTTGTTTTTTAATTGTTTTTATTATTCAAAAGTTTTGTTTTTATTTAATTTTTCTATTCCGACGTTTGCTTTTTATTGTTTTTATTCTTCAAACATTTTGTTTTTATTGTTCAAATGTTTGTTTTTATTGTCGATTTGTATGTTTATTTATGCAACATCTCTACAGGCAGCCTTACCATTTCTTTTTATTATTTTGTACTGTGTTTTATTATTAATTCATTTATTATTACATTTTGTGTTTCTGAAACTTAAGGAAAATTAAAATAATAAATTGATGATTCAGAATTTGATTAAATTATTTTATTTTGATTTGTTTCGTTTTTTGTTTAGAGTTTTATTGATCAGTTATTAATAAGGATAACTGCAGTCTGTAGCTCGTAGTTTCAGATTTTTTTTCTCTCTTTCTTGAACTGAATGTAAATATTTGAATTTTAAAGTCTCTCTGTCTTCGTGCCAAAGCCTTACAGCTGGTCACCCTGAAGACAATCAGATGTTATTAAAAGATGTTATATTTAAAGTAAAATAGAAATATTGACACTAGTATTATAAATGTATATATTCTTATTTAAAACTGTAATTGAACGCTTCTGAGTTTTGTTCAGGTCGGTTTAAAGAGGACTTCCTTTTGTCACCAACAAATTCAACATATCTTTTAGTTCTTAATGTATTTATTATCATTTTCACTCACATTTCGTTACCTCACAGCCTTTGATTGTTTTAGTTTTGGGGTTTCTTCTTTTGTTGGAGGCGAGCTGCCGTCATCACTGGGATAAATAAACTGAATTAAATACAACTGATAATATTTACAATATTAACTAACAACAAAATTAATCCATAAATTTTTTATTATTAATAATAACAGGCTGCAAATTAAACTTTTACAGTCATGAATATTGAACAAGCAGTCAGTTAATTAGCAGGAGGATTCCCACGAGTGTCCGTGTGTGTGTTTGGGTGTGTGTGCTGATACGACATCGTCTACAGACACGTTTGTCTTTTTGTTTTGCAGAATCAGAGACGCACGGAGACTTGGACTAACAGGCGTCCGTCATCTTCTTCACTACAGTTTGCTGCTGTTGTGTGTTTTACATGCACACAAACACACCGTCAGTGTGGTTGGAGCTTCCCGCCTCACCTGTTTTTGCCTCAGGGGCCTTTACAGTATGCTCAGCACACGATGCCCTCTGTCCTCAGGAAAAACTCCCTTTCATGAGGAAGGAAAGCGTTAGAAAGGAGGGAATAGATCAAAATCACAAACCGTTTAGTATTTAACCAGGGAGTCATGTGACCTGACCAGGATTCACATCTTGTTTCAGACCAGCTTAATATCTTATGAGGAATAGTGGCACTCAAGTGAAAAATCTGTTATTGACTCAGCAGCTTAAAAAAGTACATTAGAAACTGCCCAGTGCAGGTATTTGCTTTATTACAATATAAAAAAATACAATTTAATCCGACGAAATCTGGTTTAAAAAAACACCTGCGGAAAAACTGTCTCCTGGAAGTTTCTATCCTGCTAAACATGTTAAACACAACAGAGTGAATTAGTAGCAAACACACAGCTCGCTGAGGTCGACCGTCACAGCAGAAGCTGGAGAACAAGCCCACAGTCAGTTCCCAAACCTTGTTAACCTCTTACAGCTGCCATGAATATAAATTGATTACCGATTAATCTATTGATTATTTTCTCGATCCATTAAAAATTTTAGAAAATACCAAAATATTTCCAGTTAACTGTCACAAGAGAAAAAACATTTAAGTAGCTGGAATTTGGGAATCTTTTTTTTTGAAATAACAGACTAAAATAATTAGTGTTCAGCAGGGTGGGGTCAGGATATTCAAAATCTCTTCAGTAGTTGAGGAACTCCAGTAAGGTGATGTTCAGCTGTCAGGGCTATTTTATTCACTAAATACATTGAACTGATTGTTTTCTGTTTAACACAGGTGATGCTGAGTCATTAAAGAGCTGGTATTCTGCTTTATGACTTTCCCCTCTCCTTTATTGAGTTATATTCCTTTTTTGTGCTGTAACAGGTTTGCAAAGTGAAAAAGCCCAAAGGGAGTTCCCACCTCCCACAGAAAACTCTGCTCTGAACTGAAAACAGCTCGTTTGTAGTCCAGCCGCTTCCCTTTCATCCCTGTGACGTCACAGGGACATAAAGTTGTTCCTGTGATGTAGAGACAGAGCTCAGTTAAAACTTTATGGATACAGATTAATAACTCACCGCTCTGAAACTCTCGCTCCAGTCCGTGTTGCCGAGCCGGTCGGCAACACGTACGGCTGAACCCGAGCTGTTTACCGGCTTCTCGCTGACCCGCCCTTCTCTGCTTCTGATTGGCTAGTAGTCCTTAACTAGGAACTGAGCATGTGCAACTCCCAACAAAGATCATTTAGAGACAAGATGTATCACTCCATAGCTAAAACGAAGCCTTCAACACAGGCTGAAAAGAGGAGCTGCAGCAATGTGCAGTATGACAAAAATATAACCATGTAAACCTGCTCTGGTACAACCTCTAAATAAGATGAGGAACCTGAAAATGTGCATAATGTGACCACTTTAATAACTAAATCAGGACAAAAACAATTAGATAACTGATTCATTTTTCCATGAGCCCACTATGTTACAATGTTATCAGGGTTGTTTAGGAGCTTGTTGGATAGTAAGTTACCCCCTAGAGCTAACAGGGCGATAAGTGTGAACTGATATCATGCTAATATTGTAGATCTACCACTGACAGAATGACAGAGAAAAGAAATACAGACATAAGATAATTTTTCAGTTCACCAAACACGCCAAGAAAGAACAGAATATTAAGGTGTCCCAATATTAAGGTGTTTTAATTAACATCACGGTCTTTATGCTGCATTAATAATAGTAGTAATGCTTTCCTCTGTGTACACATATCTCATACAAGTACAATTTTGGCCATAATATTTGTGTGCTCGAGAAAGTTTTTGTGTATTGCCCCGCCCCTCAAACGCTAGATGAAATTTACACCCACGATTACAATCAACTAAAAATAAGACAGATTGCACCAAAGCAGGAATTATGTTTCTCCAAAATGTCACTCAAGTATATTCTAAGTATAAAAACGTCATATGAGGGCGTGCACGTTATGGAAGTGCAGAAACAAAACTGCTGTTCATTGTCCGGACGCTCAACCTCAGTCGTGTTGTCAGTGTTAATTACAGCCGTACAGGGTCGCGTTTCCCAAAAGCATCGATAACTACGGCAGCAGCTTCCTTGGTTGGAACGGTTGCAACGTAACTGTTTCCCAAAACCCTCGTTTGAACTACGGAGGTAACTAAGTTGGTTACGTACATGGTACGCACCATCGTTTAGTAACGCAGGTGTTCCCCGAAACCACAGCTCCGACGAACGTTCATGACAACGCAAGTTCACGGTGACTTCGCCACAGAGAGCAGAAAATGCAGCGTTAGGAGGTGGATGTAATGTGAGTAAGCAGGGAATGTTAGATAATCCTGCTGTACAAACGTATTTCAGGTGAAGTTAGGGTTGCATTGATTCAGTACTAACAGTGTTGGCCATTTACACACAGCAGGTGTTTTTCTCACAATAGCTTAATTTAATATTAGTCACCAGTACAAAGGTTAAAGGACACAACGGAGAATGTAAAGACTTTTAATGTTACCTTCATATTTACATTTCTAGCCTCTGAGGACGATGGGTGTTCTCGTCTTCATGACAAACATAAACAGGGACAGTAATGAATAAATCCCTGAAAGCTTTCGTTGCCGTTATAACAGATAAGAAGAACTCACGGGATTCGAACCCGTGTCTGTCACAATGGATAACATTCTTCATCTCATAACCTATTTTACTAAATGTATTGTATCGCTAATAGTTCATTTTTTCTTCCTTAAATGAAACGATAAACCTATATATTATTTATATTGTTGATTTTATTAGCACTATTGTTGGTTTTCCTCTTCTTGCCGGTTTACGACTATAATATGAAAAGCCTAAATAATAAGTTAGCATGATAATGTCACTTAATATCGGTCACAGCTGACATATTTAGGCAGAATATGACAACGTTTTGTGAAAAACAGACGAACACATCTGGAAACATGTTAGTTCAAACCGCGGTGGCACCAACAAGGTGAAGCATCGTACCAAGACAGTTCAATGCTACCTTCCGTCGTTGCACAGGAAACGCACCGCAGGTCGATCATGCTGCGGCTTATTGCGTCTCATTTTTAGTTTTTTTGTTAGGCAGCGACCTCTAGTGGCAGAAGAAGTCGCAGAGCAAAGAGCGACAAAGTCCGTGTACGGGGGTGGTGGGGTGGATGCACGAGTGAAGTAAACGCAGGACTTTCACTCAGGAGGTTCGAGTCTTGTGTGGAAGAAAGTCAGAGGTGACATGTTTGAAGTTGTAAAATAACTTTGACAGTTACATACTGTTATACCGGACCTTCAGTACCGCACTCGTCCGCCTGCTGCTGGACTCGTTAACGCTCGTACAAGTCGTTTTCCACTTTGCATAATGTAGCACAGAAAAATAAAGCTAACTGTGAAGATCTGGAAAATTACTAGGAGAAAGAAAAGAGAAAATAATATGTCTGGAATTATTCTCTGTTCAGGCTCAAACCAACAACATGTCGGCCCGTCTCTCAGCGCTGTCTGACTTCCTGTGTGTGGCTCTCAGCTCCGAGCCCATTGGTTCCTCCTGAAGACTTAAATCTTTAGAAACTCCTCACAGATTTATAGTTTCATGTTTGAAGGGCTCAGTAATTTCCTCAAATAGCTGCTCGCTGTAGTTTCCATCAGACAAACAGGAAGAGGAGGCATCAGGACTCGTTAGGTGACACGTTCACTGCTGGTTTGAGTCTGAACGTGAGATAAAGGAAAATACCGTAAAACTTTAATAGCAGCGTCCCAAATTACCGCGTCGATTAGACGCCTGGTCTGGTTTTTATAGAAGTTCTTTGGATGTATAAAACCTCTTAAACTCTGCGGGGTCGCCGCTTTACCTGCTTCTAAGCTGCTTAGATCGTTAATACAGGTATAAATGTTTAAACGTATGATCAATGTGTCAGTGTGGACATGCTTAATATCATTAGATCGGTTAGATTCTCCACAATTCATTTCATCAGAGCAAAGTCTGGAGAATCAGCACGGGAAACGAGAGACGTAAAAAATGCGCAGACCCTCGACATTTGAAGCGTTCGTTGAGTCCAAATGTGTCGGTTCCTTGATTATTTATCTTCTTTCAGTCTGTACGGGTCCACCCATCAAAGAATCTAAACGACTTTTCATAATAATGAATCCAAGTTGTGAATCCTGTTCTGTGAAGATCGCTCTCTGTCTGCTAACTTGTGCCACGTTTCTCTCATCCTGCATCTGTTGGGTGTTTTCATTATCTCGCTGCCGATGTTATTTGAAATAATCATTTTAATACTGGTTGAAATAAACAGTTTGAAAGTATCCTGTTTGACGTCTTAGCTGAGGGAGAGTTGTGTGTGAAAGGAATTAAAGGGCCTGTCCCAAATGCAGGCCGGGTCACTTCAGTGAGAATAAAAGCCCGGGCTATTAATCAAAGTTTTACGGTAATGAATAATTATTCTTGTGACTCAACAAACCGCAGACAGACTATTTAGTTCGGGGGTCAGCAAGTGAATAAAGTCAGCAGGTCTGATCCCTGGGGATCGGGAAAATCCACCTCGGGTTTTTTGGAGGTTTTTAAATGCAGAGTAGCGGCGTCGGTGCTTCAGCACGCTCCTCATCATCATCCCCCGACACTTGAGCTGCACTCAGAGTCAGAAAGGAGGCAGACCACACACACAGTCATGTCTCCATCACACTGACTTACATTAATCTCCTGGAGACTAACCATGACCACCACCTCCCTAAACCCAGGCTGCCGTAGAAACACAAACTACATCCTGTGTCCTCTCAGAATCAGGAGCTTTATTGCCAAGTAGCGTTTTACACGTACGAGGAATTTGCTTTGGTGATGAGGTGCTACGGGCAAACGAATAGAGAAAAATACAACTATGTGCAGATAGAACATGTGTTCATGTTGTGCAGACGTATCACAAGTGAACATAAATATATAAAGTGACAAAAACAAGGATTAACAACAAAAATGTGCATTGTGCCAGGTTTGTGCATGATATGAAGTAATATTTACACGTGCAGAGACATTTTCAAATAATCCTAAAAATTTTTAAGTAGAGAAATTTAGTTTTTCAGTGCCGTCCACAACATTTGTGTGTCACATGGACCGTCCACCGACTGTAGTATAGTCAGAAGACTCAGCCTGGACTTCCTCACCGACACAGTGCTGTTTCTGATCCCAGCGCCTGGTAACAGGAAGTTTAAAGCCAGCGCCGTCTTCCCTTTGCTGCTTGAAACCAGCGAGCAGCACCTGAAACAGGAAAGACTGAACACTGGACCCGTGTGTGTGTTTCCTCCGTTATTTAAATATTCCTCTGGTGTTGACTCGCCGAGCGCCGCTCAAGCTCCAATTTGAGACGGATTAATGACAACCCCCCCCCCCCCGGCCACCCCCTAATGTTAGCCAGGCCCTTATTATGAAATAAATGAATGGGTGCCGCTGA
Source organism: Micropterus salmoides (assembly GCF_014851395.1). Taxonomy (NCBI): domain Eukaryota; kingdom Metazoa; phylum Chordata; class Actinopteri; order Centrarchiformes; family Centrarchidae; genus Micropterus; species Micropterus salmoides. The sequence continues at coordinate 2,152,195 of NW_024044348.1, read as the reverse complement.
GTGTGTCATGGCCGTTACCTCCCAGCACGCCATCTACAACCCCAGCCCCCCCCCCAGTCAGAGCTGGTGGCCTCCATTAGAGCTGCTGATTTATCAGGAGGAGGAGAGTTTTCAAAACAATCTAAATCGCTCTATTACGCTGTTTGAATATGGAGGACGCAGCGGAGACACCCCCCCCCATCAGCACATTACACTGTGTGGTTCAGAGTCCCAGCTACATGTAAATGTTCCCGTAACACCTGGTATGCTTCTACGTGCAGACATTAGACAGGTTCTTCATTTTGAGGTGAAACCAGAGCCAGAGTCATGAGGCCGAGAGACAGTCGTCCCTCGTAAACACAGATATGATGAGTCACATGCAGCTGGAAGGTGTATTTATTAAGTCTGGAGAGCACCAGGCTGTTTCCAGTCTTTAAGCTAAGCTAAGCTAACCAGCTGCTGGCCTTACAGACTCTCAGAGAGTAGTCACTGAAAACTTAGAGATGGCCACAAGATTCGGTATCAAATACCATCCTATCCAGTCCCTCCAGGATTTTGCAACTACTAACACAAATTTATGAGTGTGTGGTGGCCACTGCTGTCCTGTTTGCTGTTGCATGCTGGGACAGCAGGCTGAGAGTAGCGGACGCCAACAGACTCAAACTGATCCAGGGCCAGTGACGTTGTGAGCTGGACTCTGTCGGTGGTGTCAGAGAGGAGGATGCTGTCCAAGCTACGTGTCATCTTGGACGATGTCTCTTACCCGCTCCATGACGTGCTGCTCAAACACAGGAGCACCTTCAGTGACAGACCCCCCAAAATGCACCACAGAGCGCCACAGGAAGTCATTCCTGCTGTGGCCGTCAAACTTTATAACTCCTCCCTCTAAGTGTCTGACACACGGACACTTAGTTAGTTTTAAACTGGACATTATTATCTGTTTTGTGCAAAAACACCTGCTTAAACAGTTAATGTGCAAAACTCTGCTGCTACTATTTATTCATTATTACTGTTCACCATAACAAGCCACCCAAAATCACCTTTTCTTAAAAAACGTTAGCGTCAGCAAACTCTCTCCCTTGTTCAGAAGACGCAGCAGACGTGTGTGATAGAAAACATCTCACATTTACCTACAACAATAACAGCAAACGACCGTGAAGACCAGCATCCAGATCTTCTTCACCAAAGCGGGAACTGTTCTGCAGAACGTGCAGTGTCGTGGTCGAACATAAAGGAAATCGTCCGCTGACAAACGCTTTGAGAGAGAACGGCAGAAACACACAGAGGACGTCAGAGAGACACTGAGACACAGGCTGCTGCATCCTGCTCAGCTGCAGGAAAGAATCAAGTACAACTCTAAAGTTAAAAACATCGCAAAAAACAGCCCAAAACATCACGTAGATTTAGAAAAGCTGCTGCAAAACGAGGCCTTTTAGACGACTGGATGTCTGAAGGGGAGGCGGGAAGCACCAACAAACACCCAAAGCTGAAATTAAAACTTCACATTTAACCACCAGTGTGGATTCAAGGCTCTGAATGAAACAACATTCTAGGGTGTCAGACACGGGGGGGGGGTGAAGGTCGACATGTAAACACTCAGAGGAAAGGTCAAAGGTTAAACGCACACACTCGTGATCTCCCTGAGCGTCGTCAGCAGCAGTGTGCGATTTACCTCCTGCTGCAACGAGCTCTCCATCTCCAACGCCGCTCGACGGACGTCTCACACACTTTTAATCCAAAAGAAATCCACTTCCTGCCGCCTGAACATTCATCATCAGGAGAGAAACGCCACTTTATTCATCCGCTGGTTGCTTTCACGTTTCCCCAAAGACACATTCAGCAGCAAAGGTGAAAGTTCGTGTTTGTTTTGTTATCGTCATCTGATAACATGCTTTCAAACAGCTGCTTCCACAACCAGCAGACTCAGAAACAGGATTAGAATTTCAGTTTAAGATCAGAGAATTTTAATCAACTAATTGTTTCTATTTCTTGCTCTAAACTTTTAGACAGTGATGTATTTTACTAAAAGAGCATCTTTAGTCTCTCATCTTTGATGCTACCTTTTTGTTTTGTCTGTAAATACAATAAATAAAATAATTTATTTCCTGAAAAACATGTAGAGAAGGTGTAAAAAGGTTATTTCAGCCCAGAGAGACGTCTCCCAGGCTGTACTCTACTACGCCTGATGGGCAAAACCTTGGGCTAAGCGGTCCCTGCCTTCTTGTAAATGACCACACCGAAACAGGAACACCAGGTTCAGGGTTTTCTTTGCTGGGATCCCTGAAGAGGGGCACCAACACTGCTGGGGCCGCCGGTTCGATTCCCGGCAGCGTCTCCGGGGTTCAGCAGGCGTACTCACGCTCGAGTGGCTCAGCGTTCAGCAGGCGATTACTTCAATTAAACCGCTGATTAAGCAAATTGGAGGCTGATTAGTAAACGAGCGGTGGCCTTTGGGAGAAGCTGCTAATTAGGGAGGCGATTAGCGTCTGTCAAGAGCAGCGAATGAGGCGCCGGCTCTCGTTAAGAGATTATTACTCCACCAGGCTGCCAATACAGCGACCTCATCACAGAGAGGAAGGCTTTTCACTGGCTGGGAGCAACTTCAAGTGGCTGTTATCAATATTTTTATAATGATATTACGATATGGAGTGACAGTGTGTTGGTGTCTGGTAAAACAATAAAACATCCGTTCAGCTTTAAATATCTCGTGTAGGCAACGTTTTTAAACAGGCCTGCTGCTTCTAAGGCAGACGTTTCCTCCCGTGATTTCCTCCAATACATTTCAGATCCCATCAGGTGCATCTCCACCAATGCTCATTCACTTCCTTATTCTTTTCCCAACCAACGCTGGACTGATGTTTACGTCTGTTTTCTGATTAATCACGAAAATAACCAACAGAACCAGCTGCAGCCCTGCAGGAGATAAACTGAACCGATGAAATAACAGCAATATATACTGTCCCCTCCAGAAGTCTTGGAGCGGTGAGGCAGGTTCCTTTGTTTTTGTTGTCCACTGAAGTAGCAATTCTGAACTCTTGTCTCTTCTTTTGATCTTAAACCCAAATGTTTTCAGCGAACAACAGAAACAGGAATTGGCCGTCCCACTCCAAGACTTTTGGAGGGGACTGTATATCATAACAAGTAATATATTCCAGGTACGCAGGAGATTCAAACTCTTA
>NW_024044348.1:2109037-2139037 GCF_014851395.1 Micropterus salmoides | reverse complement strand
TACTCTGTAACAAGTAAAAGTCCTGCAGTGAAAATATTACTGCAGTAAAAGTACTAATACTGCACTGTTAAAATACTCTGTAACAAGTAAAAGTCCTGCCGTGAAAATGTTACTGCAGTAAAAGTACTAATACTGCACTGTTAAAATACTCTGTAACAAGTAAAAGTCCTGCAGTGAAAATGTTACTGCAGTAAAAGTACTAATACTGCACTGTAAAATACTCTGTAACAAGTAAAAGTCCTGCCGTGAAAATGTTACTGCAGTAAAAGTACTAATACTGCACTGTAAAATACTCTGTAACAAGTAAAAGTCCTGCCGTGAAAATGTTACTGCAGTAAAAGTACTAATACTGCACTGTTAAAATACTCTGTAACAAGTAAAAGTCCTGCAGTGAAAATGTTACTGCAGTAAAAGTACTAATACTGCACTGTTAAAATACTCTGTAACAAGTAAAAGTCCTGCAGTGAAAATGTTACTGCAGTAAAAGTACTAATACTGCACTGTAAAATACTCTGTAACAAGTAAAAGTCCTGCAGTGAAAATATTACTGCAGTAAAAGTACTAATACTGCACTGTTAAAATACTCTGTAACAAGTAAAAGTCCTGCCGTGAAAATGTTACTGCAGTAAAAGTACTAATACTGCACTGTTAAAATACTCTGTAACAAGTAAAAGTCCTGCAGTGAAAATGTTACTGCAGTAAAAGTACTAATACTGCACTGTAAAATACTCTGTAACAAGTAAAAGTCCTGCCGTGAAAATGTTACTGCAGTAAAAGTACTAATACTGCACTGTAAAATACCTGTAACAAGTAAAAGTCCTGCAGTGAAAATATTACTGCAGTAAAAGTACTAATACTGCACTGTTAAAATACTCTGTAACAAGTAAAAGTCCTGCCGTGAAAATGTTACTGCAGTAAAAGTACTAATACTGCACTGTTAAAATACTCTGTAACAAGTAAAAGTCCTGCCGTGAAAATGTTACTGCAGTAAAAGTACTAATACTGCACTGTTAAAATACTCTGTAACAAGTAAAAGTCCTGCAGTGAAAATGTTACTGCAGTAAAAGTACTAATACTGCACTGTAAAATACTCTGTAACAAGTAAAAGTCCTGCAGTGAAAATGTTACTGCAGTAAAAGTACTAATACTGCACTGTAAAATACTCTATAACAAGTAAAAGTCCTGCAGTGAAAATGTTACTGCAGTAAAAGTACTAATACTGCACTGTTAAAATACTCTGTAACAAGTAAAAGTCCTGCAGTGAAAATGTTACTGCAGTAAAAGTACTAATACTGCACTGTTAAAATACTCTGTAACAAGTAAAAGTCCTGCAGTGAAAATGTTACTGCAGTAAAAGTACTAATACTGCACTGTAAAATACTCTGTAACAAGTAAAAGTCCTGCAGTGAAAATGTTACTGCAGTAAAAGTACTAATACTGCACTGTAAAATACTCTGTAACAAGTAAAAGACCTGCAGTGAAAATGTTACTGCAGTAAAAGTACTAATACTGCACTGTAAAATACTCTGTAACAAGTAAAAGTCCTGCAGTGAAAATGTTACTGCAGTAAAAGTACTAATACTGCACTGTAAAATACTCTGTAACAAGTAAAAGTCCTGCAGTGAAAATGTTACTGCAGTAAAAGTACTAATACTGCACTGTAAAATACTCTGTAACAAGTAAAAGTCCTGCAGTGAAAATGTTACTGCAGTAAAAGTACTAATACTGCACTGTAAAATACTCTGTAACAAGTAAAAGACCTGCAGTGAAAATGTTACTGCAGTAAAAGTACTAATACTGCACTGTAAAATATTACTTTTAATACTTTAATATTTTTCACCTCGGCCAGTGTTTTACATGTGGGCTGTATTCTTACTGTTTCAGCTCCAAAGGTGTCAAATTACTCCATATTTGACAAAAAGACAGCAGTGGTTAAAATAATGTGTGTTGTATTAAACAAAGTCTTTTGTGCGTTCAAGATTCTTTGCACGGTTTGTCGGATTAATAAAACAGGACAGATTCGAGAAAATGACTCCAGAACAGAAGTTTGCCTCAACAACAGACTGAATGATGGGATACGTCAGAGCTTTTGTAAAGTCAGCTTGAATCCAATATCACCTCCCTGTGATTTGTGCCGTGTGAAGCCACCAGCCCTCCGCTGACATCACACCGCCGCAGACAACGACCAATTACAGCCTGCTTCTGTTTTAGGGGTCATTATAATTAATGACAGTCTGAGCGCCGTTATGAGCCTCTCAAGTCCTTCACAGATAAAAGCCGTTTGGCATCTGGGCTCCACCGGCGGTGCGTCGGCTGCTTACAGCGAGCCGCCACCGCCATCGCCGCCGCCTCTGCTGTACAACACTATGAATATTTAATTAATAATTAGTCATGTAATTCCTCCTCAGGAGTTATTATCCCTCAGACTGGTTTGTGAATTTAATTATTAGCAGCCTTTTTGTTTCCACGTCCCCCTCATTACTGTCAGGATTGATGTAACATAAACTTCATTAAAAATTAAAGTGGGATTCTTTAATTACGAGGCCGCCCTCTCCGACGCCAGAATTAGCCAACTCAGTGATGTGCAAATGAGAGCATTATTTAAGAAACATGCTGGAAGTAGTTATGCTAATTCACCAGGGTTCACAGTGGCAGACCTTTCCACTCGCGGTTGCATATTCATTAAATGCACTATGCAAATTTAATGTAGCAGCCTTAGTAATGCCTTGTTAATTTATTCAGATTTATTGAGTAAGACTTGTAAAAAGTACCAATTTAATTAGCCCATCTCCTCGGACGGCGGGCGGTGATCGCTGAGCTTTTTGAAGAGACACGTCGCAGAAAAATCTGTTTTACAATTCCCAGGGTTTAAAGGGGGATATTTGCTGCACTTATGGGGACGCTCAGAGAGAAATCACTTAAACTGCTCCTCGTGCTCCCAGACGGAGGACGGAGGAGGAAATGAGGGCGTGAGTCCACAGCTCTGATGGCTGAAATGACGCCGGAGAGGCCGTTACCTCAACGCCCGCGTCGACCCCCGGGAGGCGTTTACTGACGGGCCGAACCCAGGACGCAACGGCAAAACCACCACCGGAGGAGCAGTCAGACCTGAAACTCTCAGCGACCAGCAAGGGGAAAAAAAACACGCCTTTTATTGCACCAAAACCTTTTATTGTGTCATTTCCACTTCACCTGGAAAAACAAGCAATGAAGGGAAAAATAAAGAGACACGAAAAGGAGATAACGAGGGAGGAGAGAATAATAAGCATAGTTTCATCCACCTTTAGCTGAGCAGAGGTCTAATCAGACAAAGTGAAACACCTGTGGGGGTGTGCAGGGCCTTTAATTAGGGTGACCAGACGTCCTCTTTTCCCCGGACAGGTCCTCTTCTTGGGAACTAAAAAAATGTGTCCGGACAGGATATCTAAATCGCCCAAAATGTCCAAGATTCAGCTTCTGCTTTCTGCAGTCACCAATCATTGTGTGTGTTTTTGCATTGCTTTGACCTTTCTCTTTAGGTCCCGCCTTCCCGCACGCCACCATTGGTCGGTCGTATAGGCCTACACGTCCTTCATGCAAACATTAGTCTAAACTGCATCAGTAAAAAATGCCTAAACACAGCGCCGTAAGCGGACCTAGTTTATGAGACCGACACTTTTAAGGACTGAGACCGAGTCAAGACCAGTTCCCCACATTACATGACACACAATAAAATATGGAACGAGATCAGAGGTCGTTAACAGGAAGTGTTATTGGTAAACCTTTTACATCCAATCAAAGTTAGGATGTTAACAAATAAATCAGACAATGCAAAAGCAATTTATTGAAAATCCCAAAGTTATGATCTTGACTGGTCTGAAATAAAATCCCGAGTCCTCAATACATTTAACTTGTTTGCACACCGGGACCAAGCGTGTGCACGAAGTTGCTCATCAATGTCACCTTTCATGAACCGACCAATCACAGCCTGGATGGGGCGGGACATTACAAAAAGGTTGACGTGGTGCTACAGCAAACTTTCAAAGTGTTGAACTTGTTCTGCATGAATGGTTCAGATTATTGACAAGTTAGCCTTAACAAATCAGAGGCTAACCGCCATGTGGAGCTTTCTTGTTGCACAAGGATTTAATGAATGAGAACAACGCACCACAATGAAACTGCTGTGACTGGAATTAATATTATTCTAGTGATAAACTATATGAAATACTATTATCTGACATTATAATAAATACACTAACATTAGCCCTAATCAAACTTCAGCAAGACAGAAAACTGTTTTATTTGTGAATCAGTTGAATCTCAATAAGCTGTTGAAATGTTACACATAGGCCGACAGTAGCCACATTGGCTAACCGCCTCAGGTATAACGTTTGTCTTCCGTCTTTAATTTTCAGACCAAACAGTGTGAATATTTCTCAGCAGACAGACTGGAGGTCCGGATCAGCTCAGACGTTCTAACTGGTGCTTTGAAGTTCCAGACTCACAGACTCTGTGAGGCCTCAGGTGACGTCAGATAAGTCTGTAAGGGTTCATGTTCTGACCGCCGACTTCAATTATTTCCACTTTGTTCCTTAGAAATCAGGGTTTCCACGTCGCTTTGGCTCAAAACGCTGCATTACCCGTGAGCCTCAGCTGCTGTAGCAGAATTTGAAGCTCTCTGATTGGACGTTGGGAGATTACCTCTGACAGGAGTCACACCAGATATTCTCTAACACAGGTACAAATCTTTTAGTACTGATGATCGAGAGTTGCCGATCCAACTGTGAGTCTGCGGGGGACAAGCGAACGGGACTTTTACTGCCAGAACCAGAGCCAGAACAAAAAGAGCCGCAGTGAATCTTTGTCTAGGTGTGAAAGTGACCTTAGAGTTCTTGGTGTGAGCTCTGCCTCTAAAGCACAGTGAGACATGAACTGGTATCGCGTGAAGAACACATCAAACAGCGTTTACAGAAAAGTCATTCTTCTGCCCTTTGAGTGACCCAGATACCTGAACATGTGCTCTTTAGCTGCTTTGTAATGTTACGGCCCCTCCCCTTCCTGCTTCCTGCAGGCGGGGAGGCTGATTGGGCTGGCCAATCACCTGTGCAGCTCTACCTTCAGAGCTTATTTAGCCAGGACTGATCAGGCTTTTGTTCTCTCTCCTCCTAGGCCGCCGTCTCACCGGGTTTATCCTGCGTCTTTCTTTTGGTTTATCCTGACAACACACACACACACACACACACACACACACACACACACACACACACACACACACACACACACACACACACACAAACACACACACACATCTCACTTATCCAATCACTGCTGACACAACTGATAGTCACACTTTGACACACCGCATATTTCTTTCTTTTACTTGTACAATAAATCATCTCTTTGGCATGAAAACCTGTTGTGTCTCACCTCCTTTTTGTCACTAGGAGCAGTAAACAAACACACAACCAGCAGACAGTGACATTAAACACTTTTCTGTGTCGCTGAAGCTCCGGTGTCCTGAGATTCTACAATATCCCACTGTCCGTCACACACATGTACATTTCAAACTCAAAAAGATCACCCGCAGCACATTTAGGTTCTGTGTTTCTGTGGGTTTTTGTTGGATGAAATCTGTCTGCAGGTTTTTAAATGATCTGAGCTGTCAGACAAAAAGCTTTTCATGTCTCGCTGTCGAGGATCGACTCTGCAGTTTAGTTTGACTCTGGGCTCGCAGTTTCCTCACCGTTATATTTAGCTGAGCAGCGCTGCGGCTGATCTCAGGACTATTTACTCTGAAAAACAGAAGCTTTGTGTGTCTGTGTCGGATCGTATTCCAACACACGTCACAGTCTTCCTCTCTGCTGCCGGGCCCTCGCCCTGGCGGCATTAGGAGGAAACAGATTGGTGAATCAGTGAATTAAACCCACAGTAAACCTGCAGGAAATCCCCGCCGGCCGCCGCTCATTCAGGGAGCTACTGAGATGTCTGAAAGGAAAATGGAATAACGGGCTTCTTTAAGGTTAAGATTTGCTGCGCCGGGGCGGCTCAGACATAAACGCTCGGTAACACCGGGTCGGCTGATTGCTTTGCTCTCCAGACGATGTCAATTTTTGTCTGAGGAGCGGCGAGCGTGTTTGGTATTAAGGTGGCGGCGTGTCGAGGGCCCTTGTCGGCAGACGAGTCCTAAAGCCCGGCTCTATTATCAGCCGGGCCTGGAGGAAGGCGGCTGGCAGAGTAATTTCACATTACGTTCTTAATGTTTCTGACACACAAGACGCTCCTTGTGCAATCCTCCCGTGATCGCTCCACAACCGTTCTGTTTTCTTCCTGTTGTTGTTTTGTCACATCCCTCCGTCCTCCCCCCATGAGCTTCAGCTTGGACTCGCCGCGCCGCATTAATCAAACCGGCGCTCGGTGTCGAGGGAGCGAGACGGCCGACGAGGAAGTCATTAGAGAGGATGAATCTGTTGTATTTACTCCTCCGTTATGCAATAATAAAGACAGAAGACGGCGCGGGACAAAAGGAAATAATGGTCTTTACACAGCACAGTCGTTTGGCTTTGAGACTCAGAGCGGCTTATAAAGATGCCAACAGGCGCCGCGAGGGCGGTCATATATTTCTATATGAATTCAGATAAAGTATTATTACTTCATCATATTTTAGAGTATTCTGGTGTTTGCTGTTTTACTGATGGTATCACATTACTCTTACATGTGCTTTACTTTGCTGCTACTAATCAACCACTGTGCCGCTTCACCTGAGAAAGTACTGCAGTATTAGTACAACACTTGTACTGCTTTCAGAAATACAGGAAGTGAGCAGTGAATCCAGCTTGCTCTGTCTACTTGTATACTTTCTGTGAACACTTATTAGTTAATTTTCTTCTCATAGTCAAAGAACACGAGCTTTTATTTTGTCTTTGTCTGTGCATATATTTGCAGCAGAACTTCATTTCCTCTCGCAGCTCGTTAAACAAATAAAAGCTGTCTAATAAATAAGGATTTAATTATCAAAAGATTAGATTTTGTTTTGATATTAACTTTGATGTAAAAGCAGCGCCGCTCCTGTATGCATGTGGTAATTAAATCAAAATCCTCTTCAAACACATGACAAACTCAGATTTGGGGAGCGTCCGGTGGAAACTACGACGCTGTGTTTCTTCAGGGCTTAACCGGCACACGGTTTCCATTAATTCACAGGAAACTTCAATGAAACTGCAGCAGGAAAAACAATCTGAGCCTCTAATCCGTCCATCACGGAGGACGATCCTGAGATCCGTGGTTTTTCTTTACAGACCCTGAATGCAGCACGGCTCCCTGGACTAACAGCTTATCATCGTCCGCTTCACTCTCATTAAAAGTTTCCCACATTTCTCATCAGCTTTTTCTCTTTAGTCTCTCAGCGGAGCTCGATGTTTGACCCCTGAAGCTCACAGAGTCTGAAGATCCGTCACTCCTGCCTCATAGAACCAATCTCATTGGTCTGTACGGCCGACCCCTAATAGCCAAATAAACCATCTAAGAGTATCAGTTCATTATTGGGGCAGTCGCAGAAAAAACTACTCTGCTCTAGCTCTGGAGCAGGAGGAGGAGGTTTTCAGGCCTTGGGCGAGGGACCCAGCTGAGAAATATGCAGAGGTGCAGGGCAGAGAATGAGCACCAGAACCAGAGCCAGGTGAGCGGGCAACGGAACTGGGCTCAGCAGGCTGCCAGTGAACACAGACCTGGACCGAACCAAGCGGAAAGCAGAAGCAGAAGTCCCTTAAACCTGCATCCTCTCTAAAAGCCAGCAGGGGGCGACTCCACTGGTCCAAATTCAGCTTCATTAGAAATAAAGGTAAAATGTTTCCACTTGTCAGCTGATTTATTCCCTCAGTAAACACTTTCCTGATGAGTTTATGGTCTCAGTCGCTAGTTTCAAGTCTTCTTCAACACAGCATGATGTTCATTTAGTAAATCATGGTGCCATTTAGAGGAACAGAGACCAGGAAGCAGGGGAGGCTTTAGGGCGGGATTATCTATGATTGACAAGTCGTTACCATGGCGACCTGTCAATCAGGCCAGAGTGACTCGTACCCACGGCGCTGCGTACATTTAACCATCACTTTCTCTGGTGAGTACATTTAGTTTAAAGCCTGTTGTTCGCTAGACAAAATTACCGGCCTATTAAAATGACGGATGCACCTGGCTAAGCAAGCTAGCTCGCTCCGCACACAGCCGTTAGCTGTCTCGTCCAAATATGGTCACGTCCGGTGCCGCTGGTTTCAATGCAGTACTTTTACTTGTAACAGAGTACTTTTTTTGGGCTTTCGGCCAAACTCTTTAAAACGGCGGTCCACAAACCAACGGGTGACGTCACCGTGACTACGTCCACTTCTTATTTACAGTCTCTGGACTGAACACAGCCTCAGAGACCGACGGAGGCCAGTTTGATGACAGGGAATACAGTACAAGGTGATTTACAGCAGCTCCAACCAGGACCAACCAGGAGAGTCGACCCCCTGGTTGTAGTTTCTGAACTGATTCCTGAGACCAGAGCAAAGGAGCTGAACAGGCTGTTGGACGGTCAACACAAACAGGACTGTTTCTGCTGTTAGTGAAATCTCCTGCACTTCATCTCTGATTCATTTTATTTGCTTTACATTCAGAGCTGTTTGATTTAACTTTATATTTATGTGGTTGAGTTTGTGCCTGCGGTGTCCTGGATGCCGCTTGTCACTCTGTCACAGTTTGATCTGCAAACACGCAGCAGCTTCCTCCATTTAGTGAAGTTGTTGCAGAAATAAAGAGTGAAAACGACACTTTTATCATCATTACTCAGATTCTTCCACTTATAAATCCACAGCAGCCGCGAGAGTTTGATGCATTTTTGCAGCTGTGAAGCAAAAATAAGTGCGAGTGGATGCAGAATCAAGATGAATGCTGAGCGCAGACGGACGGCGGCTGATGAAAACTCGGCGGGAGGCCACTCCATCTTAACATGGCCGTCCTGTGTCTTATGATATCTTATCATTAGTTTCCCTGACAGTGATGGAGCAGCCGCCGGCGCCCCCCCTCAGCGCCGCGAGCCGTGTATAAAAGTAACCTTCTTTCCATAATAATGGCCATTCGTCACTTCTTTAACTGTCAGAGGACGGCGGCCGCAAATAAAGTGGGATTTAACAAGGTGTGTGCAGAGCCAGGAGAGATTGGGTGGTGGTGGGGGGGGGGGTCGGACCTGAACTGTTAGTGAGACAATCTGCCAACATTACTGCTCTGATGTGTTCAGGGAACGTGGGACCAAAGTGCAGCGATGGAGCCAAATCGACCCTGTGGTTGTTAAATAAGATGGGGAGGAAGTGCGACCGATCCCTGAAGACAAGCCTGGGCTCTGCCGGGAGCCACGGGGCGGGGGGGGAAACTTTTTAAAACCAGGAGAAAACTCTGACTTTCACACTCCAGTCAGGTTCAGTCATGAAAGACCAACACGTTCCCATCGAGGGCGTCAAATACCGACGCACAAGGAACCCTCCAGCGTACTCATGAAATGCCTTTTTAACAGTATTCAGATCGTTTACTTATGTAAGTAAGTACTAACACCAAACAGTTAAAAGTACTCTGTTACAAGTATACTGCATTGAAAATATACTTAAGTAGAAGTATAATCAGGAAAATGTACTTAGAGTATTAAATGCAGAAAATGTCCCCTCTGACTGAAGGCTAGTACACATCAGATCATTATTCCTCATGCTCTCATGTAAAAGCAGGAATTTCCTGCTGTAGATTTTGAGCTTGAGCTCATTTTCAACTATTTTGTAAATTCCCCTGCTGATCACAGTAACCCAGAGCCCAAAGTGACGCCTTCACAATGCTTTGTGTTCTCTAACCAACAGTCCAAACCTCAACGTTATTATCAAACATTCAAAGTATTTAAATAATTAAATGTTTTCATGTGAAAAATGACTTAATCAAATATCAAGCAATTTTTTATCATCTTAAAACCGCTAAGGTTAGCCTTATTCGATCAACAAATCTTTTCAGTGTGTCACTAAAGCCTCGTTCACACTACACGATTTTTAAGCCGATTTGCTGGTCGTAAACTCGGCGACTCCGGCTGTGATCTGGGGTAAATCGGCGGTCGATCGGCGGTCGGCAGTCTTTACGTGTGAAATACTCAACGATGCTTCAAAGCAGCTCCCCGACACATTTCATCGCCGACGTCTGCCAGATATCTAGCACGCCAAATATCTGGAGGAGTCGACCGACTCGACATCCGGCCAATGAGAGCAGGCAGCTACTTTTTCACCGCAGAGCACTTTTCACTCCCCTCCAGCTCTCTGGAGCTCAGACTGCTGCTGCCTGCATGTGCTGATCCATCCTTTCACCCACATTCTTCAGTCTTTATAATAACAAACAGCTGTTTTGTGTGCAGGTTCGCGTCATTTCCTGTTTCACATTTCCCGTGTGTTTTCTTGACAAAACGTGGACAGAGTCGTTGTCAGCTCAATATCGAGCTGGGACTGTTACTGAATGTGACACGGGAGTTAAAAGCGGCTGGAAACAGACTGGGAGTCATCGCAAAGTAAACGGAGACATGCACAGTACAGTAAAGTGTAGTAGCATCGTGTTTCTGCTTTGCATGACTCATAAGAGCCAATCAGAGAGCCAAATGTGCGTCATCGTTTCTAAAGTCCTCCGTTTTTGCCCGTCCGCACTAAAACGCCCTCTGGAGTTTTAAAACGCAAAACGGGGTCGGCAGCGTTTTCAAACTTCTCTGTCTTAGGTCTTCGGTTTTTTTTTGGTTTTAGTCTAGACGGGAGGTGGACGGAGCCTGAGATGATCAGACGCCTCACATCTGTTACTCATTCAGTCAGTGTGCTCACCTCCAATTCAACATTCAAGGATTCTGTGTCAGATTATTGTTTCATGGAAAAACAGATGGACTTTGTATCTTTTGTGTGTAAAAGTCTCACTTTGTAAAATAACTGAAGCTGTCAGATAAATGTAGTGAAGTAAAAAGTACAACAGCTTCCTCTGAGATGGAGCAGAAGGAGAAGTAAAATACAGATTCTTTACTTACTACCTCACTTTTAAAATACTCCATTACAAGTAAAAGAACTGCATTGAAAATGTTACTTAAGTAAAAATAAGTAAGTATAATCAGGAAAGTACTCAATGTCCTGTGACTGTTATACTATTTTAGTGACTCCTCCAGTGTTTGTTTTGTCAGTCCAAACCTCAAAATGATTAAAAACACGTGAAAATAATGAAAAGGAAAAACTTCACATCAAATGTTTGTACATGAACAATGAGCTCACAGTTTCTACAGGATTATTAGACTGAAATGATCTGGCAAACAACTTTGATGGTTTAAGACATTTTTAATGTAAAAACATTTCATGGTTTACAGATGTGAAGATTTGCTGCTTTTCCTTTTAATTATTTTAATTTATTTGTAATAATTTTGAGCTTTGTGCTGGTGGTCGGACAAAACAAGGTGTCACTTTGGGCTCTGGTGTAACTATTTTCAGAATATCTAAAATCAATTAATGGAAAAAAAGTAATCAGCAGGTTGATCCAGAATGAAAATAATCATTAGCTGGACGCTGAGAGTAGTTAACAGTTCAAATGAGCTCCAGCAATAAAATCCTGCTTCTACTTCTACAGACGACTCATGAACATGAGTCAACGGCGCAGCTGTTTTTTTTTTTTTACTTTTGTTCAGGTGAAACATCTCAAGTTAAGTTTACATAAACGCATTAACCCAAACACACTGACTGCAGGTCTGAAACAGCTTCATGTTCACCCTGAGGTGTGTGTGTGTGTGTGTGTGTGTGTGTGTGTGTGTGTGTGTGTGTGTGATGGATGGACGGCTCTAAACGATGTGTTCGCTAACAGGAAGCGACACAATAATCTGCTCGTTTGTCGGCTTAACTGGAACGCCAATACTGTTATCGACTGAAATGTCAGCCACACACCGAGGCCTTCATGACCCCGCCATCTGTCTCACACACACACACACACACACACACACACACACACACACACACACAGGACTCTCACCATGTTTATCTGGTTAGTCTTCTTTCATCTTCACTGCTTTACCCACAGGCGTGTCACTCAGTCCCTCCAGGATCTCGCGTGCCTTTTTCTTGTGGGAATAAGTGAAAACTGCAAAGGTAGATGTCTTTCTTTAGCTACGACCTACCGGAGGTTAACTCCGACTGTCGTTCGTTGTGAAAAGATGAATGAGCGTTTGTTTGCTTGCCAAACTTGTGGTGGTCGATTAACATAATCATTTATGTCCTGCTGGCTGCCATCACGTTAATTATTAACGCTGGCTGCAAACAGGTTTATTGTCGATCATGGAAAGTTACAGTTTTATTTAGTTATAATGTTACACTGGGTTTGAGAGTCTGCGGGATGTGTTGACTTACAGTAGTTAATAAGCCGTCATTAATTGCATTGGACATTACATGGTTGTGCTTGCAGTGTTGGGCAGTAACGTGGTACTGTAATAGTACTTTTCCCAGTAACTAGTAATGTAACGGATTACTTTTCCAAAACAGTAATATTATTACAGTTACTAATCCAAGTAACGCTGCGTTACTGACGTGAATGCACGACTGCTTTCTAAAAACCACACTCCTGCTGCTGTTATGAATATGATATTAGTTAAAACATCAGTAGAGACGCTTTGTTTGGGGGCGAAGGGGTTGTGAAAGCAGCGTTTCCCATAATTAGCCTATAATTTGGATAATTATCAGCACGGACCACCAGATCTACCGAGCGCCTATTTCACTCTTAAACGCTCCAAAAAATAGATCCGTGTGAACCGGAAAATTATTTGCAAATACAACCGACTGTAATCTTCCACCCCGCCGGACCTGAAATGTTAATCGTCCAAAACATAGTCGGAGTGGCGATCAGGAGTAACGGGATTAACTCGGTTGGCCGGTCGCTCTGTGGCCACTTTGAACAGTCCCTTTCCTGAAAAACAAGAGCGAGATGCGCCGCCATCGGCGGAATTGGTAAGACAGAAGACAACAGGGAAAATTCAAGGAGCGTGTGGGTTTGGCTAACGTTAACCGGCTATTTAGCTAAATCTCTGCTTTTTATTGAAACAAATTCAACTTTTCATAAAGCCGACGCTCTCCTCAGTGTCACTTTTTGTGAACAAATCAATCACAGCCTGGATGGAGCAGGATTTTAAAAAAAGCTTGATGTGCTGCAACAAACTTTCTAAACGTTGAACTCTGTGTTCTGCATAAACAGTTATGATTATTGACGAGTTAGTAGCCTGATCAAAATCAAGGTTGGAGACTCTCATGTAGCCTGGAGCATTTTTCTTGCACAAAGTTAATGAATAAAAAACAACCCCAGACTGAAACAGCTGTAATTTGAATTAATATTATAGCCTACTAGTGGTAAGTTATATACTATTATATGAAATTATATTGAATATAGTAACATAATGAATATATTAATATCAAACTTTTAGTGTACTATTAAATTAACAATATACTTTCAATTTAATGTTATACTAATCCAGTCATTTAGACCAGTTCCTCCTCCAGGTTGTGCCTGTGCTGCAGCGCCTACACTACTTATGTTATTCATCACTCAGTTTATTCTCTTCATCTTTGTTCCCTCCTGGCCTGTTTGAATTTTGTTGTATTTATCAAGTGGACGGTGAAAGTTATCACACATATCATTGCAGGAAAGCTCACATTATCTAGTTTAAACCAACTAAAACACAAAATTACACTGTGTTTCACAGGATTTGCTGTAATATTACGTACATAAACGTCATAGCTTATGTAAGACAGTTGCTTTTCGCAGGAAATCTGACCTTCACATAGAAAACTGGTATAGGCAACTGAGAAAGTTGGTGAATGCCTCAATTTGTAGGTGGCATTACAACCTGATGACATATAGGCAATAAATATGTTATAAATATATTTAAATTCCTTTTAAAAACTCAAATGTCCCTTTTAAAGGTGTGTGGCTGATTTAATCTGTTACAGCTCAAAGTGGCGCGGCAGTCTTAAAATATGTTGAAAAAGTCTTGAAAAGGTCTTAAAAAGGTTTTGAATTTTACTGCAGGATTCCTGTATATACCCTGTTATAACCACGAGAGACTTGAGACTTGACTTGGACTCTAGCTCAGAAAGTTGTGAGCATGCTACAGGTTCCTGGGGGTGCACCTCAACAACAAACTGGACTGGACAGGCAACACTGAGGCCCTCTACAGGAACGGACGGAGCAGGCTGTTCTTCCTGAGGAGGCTCAGGTCCTTCAGTGTGAGCACCAGGCTGTTACGGATGTTCTACCAGTCTGCAGTGTCATGTTCTTCGCTGTGGTGTGCTGGGGAGGAGGCATCGGTACTTGTGGCGCCAACAAACTGGGCGAGCTGGTGAGGAAGGCCAGCTCAGTGGTGGGGATGGAAGCGGACAGTGTGTAGGCCGTGACTGAGAGGAGGATGAGCGGGAAGCTGAAAACCATCATGGACGACCCTCTGATCCTCTCTATGCTGAGCTGAGGCAGCTCAGGAGCTCCTTCAGCCACAGACTCATCCAGCCCCGAGCCTCAAAGCGCTTTGGAGGCTCATTTGTGCCGTCAGCCATCAGGCTCCACAACAGCTGATCACTCGATCACTCCTGTTGTTTCCTGTCTTACTTTAAAAGTGTTCTTCCTTGTGAGTCTTGTGCTGCTTTTACTTTCTGTCTCTATATGTGCATTGATTGTTTGCACCTGTTTTGTTCACCTGATCGTGATCACTTGAGCCTCGTCATCCCCACCTGTTAGTTGCTCACCACTGTCTTCACCAGTGTTTTGTGGTCTCTGGAATATACCATTTGTTGTCTGTCTGGATCTTTTCTTCTGGGATTACTCATCTGTTCTTGGACGGATTTACTTTTCACTGTTTTTGCTGATAAATATCACAAGCGACACCTCGTCTGCGTCGGAGTCTCCATCTGGGCCCTAAACCCGTTTCCCATGTCAGCACCATGGCTGAGCGTAACACATCGTCCCAACTTTCGGGGACCCGTGAAGACCTCTGCCACAGCCTTCGGTCCGTCCACAGCCGGTGACTCTCTGACCAATCAGAAGCTTCCTGTTTCTCAGATGTGTTGGCGTCTCAGCGGGGGTTATCGGCCTCTCTGGAGCGCTGCTTTAGATAAAGACAGATGAGTCTGAGTCTGATGACATGTCTGTTGCAGCCCACAGCTCAATGAGAGCACTCGCTCAAAACGACAGGCGTGACCGAGGCCGCTGCCGCCGCCGCCGCCATCATCATCGCACCCTGACCCTCTCATATTTACCTGAGAGCCAGTTAATTAAATAAAAAGCATCCAGACAGCTCTGACTGTTCTTTAATTCAGACTGACGTGCGTGTGTACAAATGTTTAAATACAGCCGAATCTGTTTATGTTCAGTAATTAGATAAAATAATAAAGGAAGAGATGCATAGGTGTCATTTACACTGAAGACATGTCCCCACCACTTTCTGAAATGGCTGATTTTGTCCCCACCACTTTTTTAAAGCATAATTTGTTAAAAAACTTTCTGTTGTATAGCTTGCAGTTAAATAAAAAATGAAAATGCTTTTAGAAAGGTTTATTTGCACATGAAGAAACATACAATGCAATTAAAATATAAAAGAAACAAATGTGCATTGCCCAAAAAAGTAACACGCTGCTGATTATAAAATGACCCCAAAAATGTGCAGCACCAGTCTGTAACTTTAAAACCTTATTGACACAAGTTTTCTGTTCTCTCCCTGTGAACATGACAAAAGTTGAGGGAAGACTAAATCATGCCTGCATGTGTAACTTAAAGATCAGAAATGTATTTTGGCCCTAAACCGTTCAGCGCTTAATGAACCAACAGCAGGATTTGAAAACAAGTTAGACAGGAAGCCAGTGTAAAGACCTCACAACTGGAGTGATTTGACAACAATAACTTCAGTTTTATCTATGACACCCGTCCCCTGGTGAAGATGGTTATGTAAATCTGTGTGTCATCTGCATACCGTAAAACTTCAGAGTCCCAAACAGCCGCCTGCCTCATTTACTGGCTTGCTGTGGGAACACATTTTGACAAATAAACGTAGGTCTTCATTAAAAGCCTGGTCTGGTTTTTATAGTTAAGTTCTTTGGATGTATAAAACCTCTTAAACCCTGTGAGGTCGCCGCTTTAGCTGCTTCTAAGCTGCTTCTAAGCTGCTTAGATTGTTAATACAAATATTAATGTTTAAACTTATGATCAATATGTCTGTGGGGACATGCTGCACATCGTTAGATCGGTTATATTCTCCACATTTCAGTCATTCAGTTCATTTAATGGAAACAACGAGCCCCAAAGTCTAATTCAAGTAGATTAGATACCGGGGTAACCTGCCTGGTAGGAAAGAGATGAGGGGAAAAACGTTACCTTTGAAGCGCTCGTTAAGTCTGAATGTGTCCGTTACTGATTGCTTATCTTCCTTTAGTCTGTAAGGGTCCACCAATCAAAAGAATCAAAACAGCTTTTCATAAACGTGAATCCAAGTTGTGAATCCTGTCATGTGAAGTCCATCGCTCTCTGTCTGCTAACTTCTGCACCCTGTTGTTGTTTTCCATACGTTGCTGCCTTCAAAATAAAAGCGCAAAAGCCGTCTGTTGGCGCTAGATCAAATGAATGACGTGTATTTGATATTACTGGATAATTTTTATACAAGTAATTAGGGCTGACCCCCCAATAGTTGAAGATTCGATGCTTCAATGGGCGGAGCCTGAATCGACTGTCAATCTCACAGTCAAAGCTTTGCAGCAAAACAAGGATCATGCCAATTTGGCAATATGGGGGTCTGATTTTACACAGAACTACCAGTTTTCTCCCAATAAGTTAATATACAGCCTGTTACAATATACATTTGAACGTTTAATGCTGTAAATAAACATGTAAAAGGAATAAAACTTTCAATAAATGTTTTTAAAAGTGCGTAAATGAATCCAAAATTGTAACCCTAATCCTGGGTTGTCAGTGCGCATGTGTAGGCGTAGCGTGTATGTGGTGGCGGAAGAGGAACACTTGCTGAAGAGACTGAGTCCCGGCTTCACTAGAGTTGTCCTTTTGGATAATTTATCACCGTTGATAAACCACACAAAGAATATTTTAGCGTTTTTAAATACCTGGCTACTTGAAATAGACCTGCGAGGAACTGCGACGTGCAAGTAGTTGTCGGCAGCATGGTCCCAAATATAGGCATTCAATTCGGTGATTTTAGCGAATAAAAGTCTGGGCTATTAATCACAGTTATACGGTAATTATGGAAACATATTTGTTCGAGGTTCCAGAGACTTGCTGAAGCAGGTGAAGAGGAACTTGTGTACTTATACTGCTTGTTTACTTCAATATTAATGTAGTACCGGATGTAGCAGTGACGTTCTCTCTGAGGCAAAAGGTTTCAGACATCTTCACCCCTGATTCTGTTTAAACGAGCAGAACTTATTGCTTTCAGCCTGTAACTTCTCATGAAACTGGAAGTCTAAGTTGAAAGTGATTTACCTTTGAGCTGAGCGATGATTGGATGTGCTGAACACTGACTGAGCAGTGACAGACGAGATTAATCCCTCAGACTGCAGAATCCAGCTCCGGCTGCTCTCTCATCAGTCTTTAGGGCCATTTAACACCAAACAGAGAGCATTAACACAAGCCTCGCTGCCCCCCCGTGATTGATTGATCGCATCCATAAAGCACTTTGAGAGGAGGTCGCTTGTGTCATGTATGCAGCGCCGGTTATCTCAGCCTGTGCCGCGGAGTCGACACTTATTATGCAGACAAAAGCCGAGCGTAGTGTAAAAGAAAGTTAATATGTAATTTTCTGCGGTTTGTTAGCTGACCACAGATCAGTCCTTTAAACCTGAGAGAGAATATTGACAGATCCATCATGTCAGACTGATGCCTCCAGCCTGGAATCACATTACACTGAGTATATTAAAACTTCAGCAGTGCCGCTCACATAACCATCACAAACAATGTAAACTCAGCGAAAAAAGAAAGATCCTCTCACATTCCGCTGCTTTTATTTTCAGCAAACTCAACATGTGCAAATATTTGTTTGAACACAAAAATATTCAACAACTAAGACCTAAACTAATTAAGTTTCACTGACATGTGACTAACAGAAATTGAAAGATGTGTCCCTGAACAGAGGGAGGTCAGGATCTGATGTGGCCTCCAGCTGCAGAAAGGACTGCAGTGCATCTCCTCCTCATCAGCTGCACCTGATTGGCCAGCTCTTGCTGTGAGATGATATCCCACCCTTCCACCGACTGCACATGCAAGTTCCCTCTGGGGAAATGGCCCTCAAGGCTACCGCATGAGGGAGGAGGAGGTCTTCCCTGTAAATCGCAGCGTTAGTCCGACCATCACCCCTGGTGAGACAAAACCGCCTCAGTCAAGAGCACTTTTTGCCCGTCCTGTCTGGTCCAGGAAGGAATCCCAGCTGCCTCTGCTAATATTAAGTTTCACTAATAGAAATATTCAGTACAGTAACTTTCAGTCAGCTGACTTGTGTGTGTGTGTGTGTGTGTGTGTGTGTGTGACTTCCATCCATCATGTTTTCATGTTTTAACTCTCCCAAGGTCGCTCAGCTGCAAATTTAATTATGTCTCAGCTCTTATTAACTGGCACATTTAAAAAAGTTGGATCGTGGTAATGAAATTTTTTTAGGACAGTTATCACACACACATATTCATACAGGCCACGCCCCCGTTGTCTTCAGGTTGAATGATCAAGATTATTATCCAATAATAACAGTAAAGAGTAAAAATACAATGATTGTCCTGACGGGGGCGCTGTGTTCACAGGTTTAATAAAGGCAGGAAACAGTCGACCTCACACATTGTGGGTGTTTTGCGGGCCGAAGGAGTGCAGCGTCGCGTTTGGTGCAATTTGGACACACGACACATTCAGAATTAATAAACTTTAAATAAACTACAGTAGAGCGTGAGAACCCTCTGCTCTGCAACAGCGTACGCTCACAGGGGCGGGGCTTATTGCATCTAATGTGGTAGTGAATTGTTGAAACAGAGTTATCGTCATCTCACAGGTTTGACGTACATGTTAGTAATGGCTTGTGGTTCTCTGTGTACAATTGTTTATTATTTTGTTCATTTGCATGTTGAAGTTTATTTACTATTTGTCTTGTCTCTTATCATAGTTCTTAGTCCTGCGTTTTAGTTCATGTCCTAGTGTTACTCCTGGAGCCTGCACCATGAAGCGAGTTCAAAAACCTCTCCTCCCTTCAAAAATGAGATTAAATTATTTAACACACTCAAAAGTGTTCCAGACGTTGTTCTAAATTAACTTGAAGCAATCAAACGAAAAATCCATTGATGCCATTAAATGTGCTCAAGTAGTGGCTGAAAGACAGAATCTCAACATCTAGGCTGCTGAAAACTCACCTCATTACCTGCGCCAACATCGCAAAAGGTGACCAGTCTCTGTAGTAGACCTATAAGCTACTAACCTAAAATAAATAGCCTACGTTTCTATTATAATTTAGTATTTCAATATCCCTACAGGCTGTGTGAAATGGACATGGATGGACTGCTGGACAACAGACCGCCAGTCCATCGCAGGGCCACACATAGACAAACAACCCGTCACACTCACACCTAAGGTCACCAATCAACCTAACCTGTCTTTGGACGGTGGGAGGAAGCTGAAGAGAACCCACGCAGACACTGGGAGAACATGCAAACTCCACACAGAAAGGTCTGGCCAAACTGAACCTGCAACTTTCTGGCTGTGAGGCGACGGCGCTAACCACTGCACCACCGTGCTGCCCCTTGTGGAGCACGTAAAAAATATAAAACTCATTTCAGCGCAGCGTTTGGTTGTTATTAGTTTCTGTCTGCTCCCCCTGTGATCACTGGGCCCTGCCTGTCCTCTCCTTGTGTCTCGATCCTTAGTCCTATGTCTCCATGTTAGTGTAGTCCTGTTTGGTCCGGTCTCTGTTCCCTGCCCCGGTTTTGTTCTGTTACGCAGTTGTTCCCTGTTTTACTTTGGTAACTCTGTCCTTGTGTGTTCCCATACTTCCTGTTTTACTTTGTAGTGTTCAGTTCTCATGTGTCCTTGTCTGGCTTTGTTTCCTGTTGTTTGATTACCTGATGTGTTCCAGCTGTGCCTCACGCTGTGTATGTTTTAGGATTTACCGCCTGTTACCTTGGATTTACTTCACCTTCTGGATTCAGCTTTGTTTGGACTCTTTGCCTTGTGCTCTATGGAAGCCTGTGCAGTTAAGTTTTTGTTTAAATAAATATTTTGTTGAACTGGATCCTCCTGCCTGTGTCTGCCTGCATTTGGGTCCACACCTAAGACTGCACTCAGCCTGTCCCATAACACTACGTTAGAAATGAATGTGTTGACACGGAGCATAAATGTCACAAAGTCAGACTTTATTTCGGCTTTGTACACGAGGTTTTTCTCAATATGGACACAAAGACTGAACTCTTGGAAGACCGAACTTTGGTGATTTGGACGGGAGGAGGCTCAGTTTGTAGCTGGAACAACAGCATCCTGTACGACACGATGTAAAAAGTGAATAAAGTCCAGTTTAAGAACGATTTGGTCATTTATACGGAAGTACATTAGGTTTTGCTGCGAGGGCTGATGTGTTCTTACAGCTAGTCCTGCTGGCTGGATCACAAAAAGGTATTTCCCAATAAATACACTACAAAAGCTTGAATTCACATGTTGTATAAGGTGGTAATATGCTCATTTCCAGGTTCATCATATTATTTAGGGGTTATACCAGAGAAGGTTTATTCCATATTTCTGTCAGACTGCACATTGCTGCAGCTCCTCTGTGTGTTGAACGCTCTGTTTTAGCTACCGAGTGAAGCATCTCACTTCTATTAGATCTTTGTTGGGAGCTGCACATGCTCAGTACTAGGGCTGGACGATTTGTTTTTTCAAGGACATGGTTCGTACTGTAAATGTGCTCAGCTATTAAAGCTGCGTTAATTTATTCACAGACTTCACAAATCCATTTTCTAAATGTTAATAAGGTGATGTTTGCACATTACATCATCGCCGCTGCTGAATTCTGACTAAACTTTCACTCTAATATTTAATATCACTGTGGAACAAATGATTTTCACCCGCACGCTGTGTGAGCACGGTAAATCGCGCTTTGCGAGCTTCCTCTCCTCATTCAAAGGACGTCTTCGTGACAGCTGCTGTTCTGAGAGCAGCGGAGGTCTTTTAACTGCAGTGCAATGCGTTTAGCGAGCGAGCGAGCGGACAAGCGGGTGTGAAAAAGAGCGGCAGGAAGTGATGGAAGTGTAGGTCACTGTGTATGTCATTAAAAGTCTGTCTGTTTCTGCTGGAAAGTGAAGGCGGTTAGCGCTGGCTAACATCTCTGCCGCCATGTTGGGTTTTTGCAACCAGTGGCACCGTGGATGTGACCATATTTGGACGAGACGGCCGTGTGTGGAGCTAGCTAGCTTAGCTAGGGGCATCTGTAATTCACGTTAACTGTAAATTTGTCCAGCGAACAACAGTCTTAAAACTAAATGTGCTCACCAGAGAAAGTGAACAGGCGACTCCTGATATGCTTTTTCAACTGGTTAAATTCACACAGTGCCGTGGGTACGAGTCCCTCTAGCCTGATTGACAGGTCGCCATGGTAATGACTTGTTAATCATAGATAACCCTGCCCTGAAACATACTCTGCTTTATGGTCTATTTTAAAATAAACAGGACCATAATTTACTAAATGAACATCATGCTGTGTTGAAGAAGACTTGAAACTAGCGACTGAGACCATAAACTCATCAGGAAAGTGTTTACTGAGGGAATAAATCAGCTGACAAGTACAAACATTTTGCCGTTATTTGTAATGGAGCTGGACTTCTTTTTCGCCCCCTGCTGGATTTTCAATAGAATGCAGGTTTCAGATCGCTGACCGGAAGCTTCGCCCTTGATGAACACACACACGATATGAACGGGATTAAATAACCAAAATAATAATAATAATAATTACGTCGGTTAGTCTCCGAATTTCAGTTTCGATTACTTTTCAATTAATCTTCCTCAGTACCTATTTAAGGACTATTAGCCAATCAGAAGCAGAGGAAGGTGGGTCCTGACAAGCCTTTGACCAAAGCTTCTGTTCAGCTGTACATATTCTGGAATCAGCTTCAGAACCAAGAGTTTCAGAGAGGGGAGTTATTAATCTGTAACACATTTCTAACACCTGAGGTTAGTGAAGGAAACAGCTGTGTTCAGTGCAGGAGCAGAGTTTTCTGTGGGAGATGGGAACTCCCTTTGGGCCTTTTCACTTTGTAAACTTGTTACGAGCGCAAAAAAGATTTATAACTCAATAGAAAAAAACAAAAAGCAGGATATGACCTCTTTAAAACTTTACGGAGGCGTCGGTCAGGGAGCTGCAGAGGTCAGACTCTTCTCACCTGCTGACGTTCTGCTGGATGGATCTCATGAACAAGCAGAATCAGAAACACGTCGAAGACAGTTCAGCGTGTTTGATTTCAGATTACTGTCAGCTAATTAACACTAACGCTGCTAATCAGAGCGCCGCTGTTTGCTCTGTGAGATCAGAGAGCTGCGTGATTAAAGGAGTAATCCAGAAAAGGTACCCAGAATAAACTCTGTTTGTCTTCTTCTGAGGAAACCCTGGAGGTTTCTGTCAGAAAACACACGTTCAGAGTGGAAACACCCAGCTGCACATAGTCGCACTTTATCAGTATTTCACTTCTTCAGCAGGTTCAGTGGCAACGAGCGTCACAGTGAGGACCGAAGAGTGCTTTATACGCTTTTAGACACTTCATGTTGTGCAGCTTTAAGCTAAAAACTGGGTCCTGAGTTGTTTTCAAGTTTTTCCACCGAGCTGAAGTCGGTCTCCTGCTCTCCAAAACAAGCGGAACAGCTGATTACAGCAGGTGATAAAGCTCGTTAAACATCCCGTTCCTCTGGATGCTCAGGCGACACAGACGTGATGCTGCAGCTGATCTGCAGGAAATGCTTTAATAACCTTCCAAACTGTCGCAATTTTGTTTTTGTGTTGCTTTCTCTCAAACTTTATTGTGTGCCTCTTCATTTTCCTCCCACACAAAAAATCAGTTTTTAATGGTCAAGCACTGCAGCTGTAGTTTTTAATCATTTTCCAGTCAAATGTGATGTTCATTTATAAATGTTGCTCATGGATAGTGGTTACTAAATAATGACGTCTGTGCATCGCTGTGTACGGCTGTGGAAACGCACACAACAGTGGGCCGAAGGAACCTTTAAAGTGCAATTTATACTCCTTTGTCGAACCGACGGCGTAGCCTCTGCGTAGCCTCCTACCCTACGCCGTCGCCTAGCTTTAGTTCCTTGAAAAGAGATCTGGGGACTTAAAAGTCTTTGGGTCGATAAGCAGCTTCGCTGTGATACTTTAAGTGCATTTAGCTGGGAACACTTAGTTTTGCCTAAGTAAGGTTTTGAGTGCAGGACTTAAACGGCGGACTGTGCCTCCCCAAATTTCTTGTCGTGCTTCAAAACAAGACAAAAAAGTCTTTGTTTGTTTGCGTCACATGATCAGCTGTTGCATTACCTCTGCAGCAGGTCTGGATTACATAATGTGATTCACACACACACATCGTGCGTCATCGACATTTTCTAAATCTCCAAATTAAATCTGCAAACAAATAATTACTCGAGTCAACGAGAACAATTAATCGCGCGAGGCCTCTGAGGACTGAATCTGCATATTGGATGAGCTCATTAACATAACAGTGAGAGACGGAGCGGAGCTGCAGGAGCTGTTTAACCTCCTCACACCGACACGCACAGAAACACTCAACCATTAAACACTCAGCTCATTTTCCTTCACATAAAGCGTCCATCCAACCTGCGAGTTCTTTCTATGCACCTGTTTTTATAAATGCACTTAAAGCACCAAACATGGGAACAAAATTCAAGTAAGCGTTTCCCCCTGGCTGACACGTCAGAGCTGTTCTCTTGATAAAAATTCATTCTGACAGCTGTTGGCAGGTGACCTTAAATTAAAACATTAACGCAAAGTATTTTTATCTCGTGTGTTTCTTTTCTAATGTGAAGAGGAGTCGGATGTTAATGTAGTAAATACTGCAGTAAACCCACAGTATATGGTCCCAATTAAAAATCCACACATAAACAAATTTAAATATTAAATAATCTGCCAAGTTCATGCACTGCTGTCAGTATATATATATAGATATTTATTGATTTTGTGATTTATTGGCTCCTGAAATGGATGTTCTGCCCTAAAGTCTTAAACTTCTTTAAAACTAAATTTAAAAAATAAACAGTTTTGAAAATGTTCTGAAGTTTCCACAAAAGAAGTGGGCGAAGCCACCGTGACGTCACCTGTTGGTTTGTGGACTGACATTTTGATCCTCATTGTGTAGGGCAGTGGTCGGCAATAGGCGGCCTGCGGTCCAAAGCTGGCCCCCCAGCAATAATATCTGGCACGTGGCCAGATTACTTTGATAGCGACAAAAAAAATTATTATAGCAGCTGGTGCTGAAACAGATCTGAGTCATGACAAGTGTTACTCACATAACCACTTCCTCTTAAGTGATTGTGTCTACAAAATAAAAGCACAAGAACATTTTCGTAGCAGTACCTTATGTAACGTTTAATTGAGAGCTTTTACTTTGAAAAGTTCTGAAGCTAAAGAGAGATCGGATTCCCCTGAATGAGAAACGCAGGAATGTCCTCTGCCTGGAGACGCTGGGGACACGAACATAAGCGTCCATAGGTTGATGTGGACCGATCGCCGGCACGCACAGGCACACACACCTGCACATGCTTGATTCTGATATGTAATACGATCTCTTCACAATCAATTTGTTGAAAAAGGAAAAAACAAGGAGAAAGTGAGGATTGAACACAACCCTCCAATCAGGAGTCCTGTGCGCCACCGACTGAGCCAATCACACACACACACTAAGTGTTGTGATATAAATGGTCACTTTATGATGTTCTGACCCGCCATCTAATGACTTGGAAAAAATTTGACCCGATGCCAGACTTATCTGCCGACCGCTGCTGTAAGGTGACCATATTTTGGTTTCAAAAAGGAGGATAGTGGGAGGGGCAGGAGGCAGGTGGACACCTGCAGTGGGGGGAAGCTTGGGGCCGGGGGGGATTTAAGTAATTGGTGGCACCGTGGGAATTTGTACCGCAGAGGCTCCATCCACCTGCAGGAGTAGCTACTATAAAGTAGTGATACACAAATAAAACCATTTTCTGTCTTGTTAAGGTCTGATTAGGGCTAATATTGGTGTATTCATTATAATTTTCTTTATAGTTTGCCGCTGGTAGGCTATAATGTAATTTCCAGTTACAGCAGTTTTATTATGGTACATTGTTCTCATTCATTAATTCCTTTATGTCAACCTTTTTTTAATGTCCCGCCCCATTCAGGCTGTGATTGGTCAGTTCACGAAAAGTGACTTTATGCACATACTTGGATAAAAAAAAAAGGAGAGGGCAGAATAGAAGACCGGCAGCTTGTGAGAAGTGCCAGTACGCCAAAGAGTAAAATGTGTGAAGAGAAGTGAATGTAGAAAGCAGAATCATGAACATTTTGGGCGATTAAAAATCCCTGCCGGAGGCATTTTGTTCCAATAAGAAGAGAAGTCCGGGAAAGAGGATGTACGGTCGCCCTACATTTTGTCTTTTGCAATCTTGTTTTTTTGGAACCAGACGTGACCATATTTGGACGGGAAGCTTGGTTAGCAAGGTGCATTAACTGTGATATTAGCTGTGATGCTGATTTCGGCTAGCGACAAACAGGCTTACAACAAAATGTTCTTACCGGAAAAACAAACAGCCGACTCCTGATGAGCTTTTTCAGCTGCGCTGGTTAAATGTGGACAGAGCAGCGGATACGAGTCGCATCTATCCTGATTGACAGGTAGCGACTTGTCAACCCCCAGCCCCCTGCTGGCTGCTAGAGAGAACGCAGGGTTTAGGTGCTACAGCATTGGCTTATATTTTGGCTAATAAAAAGCTGCAGAAACTGCTTCCTGCACAGACTGTAATCCATCACGTGCAGAGCAACATGATAATAAAGAATATTTCTTTTTCCTGTAAAGCATTTGGTTTGTTTTTTATTCCACATTTCATCACAACATCTTCTGCTTTTCAAAGCTCGTCACGCTTCTCCTGCCGTGAGGCGTTCATCCCAAACAACAGAAACATCCCTTTCATCAAAGCCGAGGCGGTGAAGGGAACGTCGGCGCTCCTCTGTGACAGACGGATATCAGCTGACGGATGGCCCGGCCGGTCAGAGGTCATTACCTCACGGGCTGATGGGAAACACTGCAGGTGGACAGAACAGAAACCTTTCCGGGTGGTGTTAGTGATGTCTACGTGGCTCCGCCTCTGCTCCGTCCTGATTGGCTCTGACAGGTTGATCAATAACCCACAGAGGATGAAGGTTAAATAAATTTGTGCTGTTGATTGGTGGCATGATGGCGTGGAGTGAGAGAGATACCAGGAGGTGATTCAGGTGATTCTTCACTGGTTTACCTGTTAAATTCACCTATTTGTTACCTGGATATTAAAATACTGCTAGATGCGAAGAAGAAACGACACAGCTGAATAATACAGCAGAGACTTCCTACGTGTAAAACTCACCGGTACTAAATAATGTCTCAGCTGAACGTATTCAGCAGTGCAGCCCAAAGTATGTGGACTGCGGTATCGACACACGACGGACACTAGAGTGGAAGAATGAAATAATTAAGAAGGGCGGCAATAAATAATAACCAGTCTGCTCAGCTCATTGGTGGATAAAAACAATGCAGAGTGTTCTTACCTGTGCTGGTGAGCAGACAGGTGAGCAGACAGACAGACAGGTGAGCAGACAGACAGACAGGTGAGCACACAGACAGACAGGTGAGCAGACAGACAGGTGAGAAGACAGAAGAGAGGTAGACAGGTGAGCAGACAGGAGAACAGGTGAGCAGACAGACAGGTGAGAAGACAAACAGGTGAGTAGACAGAAAACCGGTGAGCAGACAGACAGGTGAGAAGACAAACAGGTGAGCAGACAGACAGACAGGTGAGAAGACAGACAGGTGAGCAGACAGACAGGTGAGAAGACAGAAGAGAGGTGAGCAGACAGACAGACAGACAGGTGAGCACACAGACAGGTGAGCAGACAGACACACAGACAGACAGACAGACAGACAGGTGAGCAGACAGACAGACAGGTGAGCAGACAGACAGACAGACAGGTGAGCAGACAGACAGACAGACAGACAGACAGACAGGTGAGCACACAGACAGACAGGTGAGAAGACAGACAGACAGGTGAGCAGACAGAAAAACAGGTGAGCAGACAGAAAAACAGGTGAGCAGACAGAAAAACAGGTGAGCAGACAGACAGGTGAGCAGACAGACAGACAGGTGAGAAGACAGACAGAAAGGTGAGCAGACAGACAGACAGGTGAGCAGACAGACAGGTGAGCAGACAGACAGGTGAGAAGACAGAAGAGAGGTGAGCAGACAGACAGACAGACAGGTGAGCACACAGACAGGTGAGCAGACAGACAGACAGACAGACAGACAGACAGGTGAGCAGACAGACAGACAGGTGAGCAGACAGACAGACAGACAGGTGAGCAGACAGACAGACAGACAGACAGGTGAGCACACAGACAGACAGGTGAGAAGACAGACAGACAGGTGAGCAGACAGAAAAACAGGTGAGCAGACAGAAAAACAGGTGAGCAGACAGACAGACAGGTGAGAAGACAGATAGACAGGTGAGCAGACAGACAGCAAGGTGAGCAGACAGACAGCAAGGTGAGAAGACAGACAGAAAGGTGAGCAGACAGACAGCAAGGTGAGCAGACAGACAGCAAGGTGAGAAGACAGACAGAAAGGTGAGCAGACAGACAGCAAGGTGAGCAGACAGACAGACAGGTGAGAAGACAGACAGAAAGGTGAGCAGACAGACAGACAGGTGAGCAGACAGACAGCAAGGTGAGCAGACAGACAGACAGGTGAGCAGACAGACAGACAGGTGAGAAGACAGACAGACAGGTGAGCAGACAGACAGACAGGTGAGAAGACAGATAGACAGGTGAGCAGACAGACAGCAAGGTGAGCAGACAGACAGCAAGGTGAGAAGACAGACAGAAAGGTGAGCAGACAGACAGCAAGGTGAGCAGACAGACAGCAAGGTGAGAAGACAGACAGAAAGGTGAGCAGACAGACAGCAAGGTGAGCAGACAGACAGACAGGTGAGAAGACAGACAGAAAGGTGAGCAGACAGACAGCAAGGTGAGCAGACAGACAGACAGGTGAGCAGACAGACAGCAAGGTGAGAACACAGACAGGTGAGAAGACAGAAGAACAGGTGAGCAGACAGAAAAACAGGTGAGCAGACAGAAAAACAGGTGAGCAGACAGAGAGACAGGTGAGCAGACAGAAGAACAGGTGAGCAGACAGAAAAACAGGTGAGAAGACAGACAGGTGAGCAGACAGACAGACAGGTGAGCAGACAGACAGGTGAGAAGACAGACAGGTGAGAAGACAGAAGAGAGGTAGACAGGTGAGCAGACAGAAAAACAGGTGAGCAGACAGAGAGACAGGTGAGCAGACAGACAGACAGGTGAGAAGACAGAGAGACAGGTGAGCAGACAGACAGCAAGGTGAGCAGACAGACAGACAGGTGAGAAGACAGACAGAAAGGTGAGCAGACAGACAGACAGGTGAGCAGACAGACAGACAGACAGACAGACAGACAGGTGAGCAGACAGACAGACAGGTGAGCAGACAGGTGAGCAGACAGACAGACAGGTGAGCAGACAGGTGAGCAGACAGACAGACAGGTGAGAAGACAGACAGAAAGGTGAGCAGACAGACAGACAGACAGACAGACAGACAGAAAGGTGAGCAGACAGACAGACAGGTGAGCAGACAGACAGACAGGTGAGCAGACAGACAGACAGACAGACAGACAGACAGGTGAGCAGACAGACAGACAGGTGAGCAGACAGGTGAGCAGACAGAAAAACAGGTGAGCAGACAGACAGGTGAGCAGACAGACAGGTGAGAAGACAGAAGAGAGGTAGACAGGTGAGCAGA
Source organism: Micropterus salmoides (assembly GCF_014851395.1). Classification (NCBI taxonomy): domain Eukaryota; kingdom Metazoa; phylum Chordata; class Actinopteri; order Centrarchiformes; family Centrarchidae; genus Micropterus; species Micropterus salmoides. The sequence continues at coordinate 2,109,937 of NW_024044348.1, read as the reverse complement.
CAGAAAAACAGGTGAGCAGACAGAAAAACAGGTGAGCAGACAGACAGGTGAGAAGACAGAAGAGAGGTAGACAGGTGAGCAGACAGAAAAACAGGTGAGCAGACAGACAGGTGAGAAGACAGAAGAGAGGTAGACAGGTGAGCAGACAGACAGACAGGTGAACAGACAGACAGACAGGTGAGCAGATAGACAGACAGGTGAGAAGACAGACAGGCAGACAGACAGACGGGTGAGCAGACAGACAGACAGGTGAGAAGACAGAGAGACAGGTGAGAAGACAGACAGACAGGTGAGAAGACAGAGAGACAGGTGATAAGACAGAAGAGAGGTAGACAGGTGAGCAGACAGACAGACAGACAGGTGAGCAGACAGACAGACAGGTGAGCAGACAGACAGACAGGTGAGCAGACAAACAGACAGGTGAGCAGACAGACAGACAGGTGAGCAGACAAACAGACAGGCAGACAGACAGACAGACAGACAGACAGACAGACAGACAGACAGACAGACAGACAGACAGACAGACAGGTGAGAAGACAGAAGAGAGGTAGACAGGTGAGCAGACAGACAGACAGACAGACAGACAGGTGAGCACACAGACAGACAGGTGAGAAGACAGACAGACAGGTGAGCAGACAGAAAAACAGGTGAGCAGACAGAAAAACAGGTGAGCAGACAGACAGACAGGTGAGAAGACAGATAGACAGGTGAGCAGACAGACAGCAAGGTGAGCAGACAGACAGCAAGGTGAGCAGACAGACAGACAGGTGAGCAGACAGACAGACAGGTGAGAAGACAGACAGACAGGTGAGCAGACAGACAGACAGGTGAGAAGACAGATAGACAGGTGAGCAGACAGACAGCAAGGTGAGCAGACAGACAGCAAGGTGAGAAGACAGA